>NC_137869.1:4120597-4419180 GCF_963924005.1 Protomyctophum bolini
TAGTAGATCCTTAACTCTTGAGTGTAAAATGAAACCAAATGTTTCATTGTTCACTCTCAAGAGTTAAACTATTGTTAAACAAAAAAATTAGAATAATTGTTGTTTTTGTTTTTTATTTCACGATTTTGTAACCCATTTTTCACCCCTGTGTCAATTATCTAATGTGATCCTGGGCTCTACACACCCTCCGCCAACCTGGGGAGAGCAACGGAGTTGAACTCATGCTTCCTTCATGCCTGAGTGTCCAAGTCGCTCCTTTACACCTGACAGGGGGGAGTTTCCCTGGTTGGACGTAGCGCGTGGAAGGAACACGTTATTCCAACCAGTTCCTTTCCCCTCCATCAGGCGTCCCGGCTGGCCAGGGGGAGGCAGTTTAGAGACCAGGATTACTGCATGTTTTTTGTGAGGGTACCTACCCTAGGGGACACGGGAAGAACATGCAAACTCCACACAGAAAGGCCCTTTCGCCAACCCCGCCTCGGGTATGGGCACTGATGACGTGGAGAGAACACGCCCCCTGTGCCCACAGCACCCCCATTGGGAATAATTGTTATTTTGAGCATGGAATTGTGGACAAAATCTTATCCAACGACAACAAAATATATATTCTTTAGTTTTGGGTCTGAGAGGCTAAATGTCATCAAACGGTGGTCCGTGGCTCAGATGATGAACACATGAATAAATAATGGTCCTTGATGTGAAAACGGTTTAAAACCACTTTGCATATATCAAGGTTTCATATCAATTGAAGATCCATTCACAGAGATTAAAATAGCGTGCATTTTGCATCCCAAAACTCAGTTTAGTTAAGGGACGCAATAAAACAACGACCTCTGCATCCACGGGATGCAATACTGTACTACTGTACTGTTTTTGTTTAGAGCTAACAATACACATCTCTCTATAGACCACTGACTGATAACATCTATCCATTGGAGACATTTCATGACAGACAGAGAGACAGACAGACAGACAGACAGACAGACAGACAGACAGACAGACAGACAGACAGACAGACAGACAGACGGACAGAGTGTAAGAGAGAGAGCATTAATAAATAAATATTGAAAAAGTGAAAAATATTTAAAGAAAACTAGCAGCAAATGCAATACTTTATGAACAGATTTAGCTCTGCAGGGAATAAGACATCTATATTACATGATGTAACTAACTGGGGGGGGCGGGGGGGGGGGGGTCCTTGAAATTAAACAGGTTGAGAATCACTGCCAGAGCCGTAAAAAAAACTTCTCTTATGGGGGTCCCTGGCATATCTTTTAAAATGGGGGTCCGCGGGCCAATTAGTGTCAATTTGGGGGTTCTTAATGAAAAAGTTTGGGAACCAGTGCTGTAATGTGCAACGGTGTCTGTTTCCAACAGAATTATATAAACAAACAATATTACAGACAATACCACAATAATACAGGTCGTGACGTGTACGTGTTTCCATTGTGGTCCTGCATCTGCATGAATGTATTAAATTAATCAACATTATGTTTCCACCCAACAGAGAAGTTACCACCGGTATACATTTATCATGAGATTATGAGATTAATAAAAAGATGAACAAACGTCTGGACTCTGAATTACCTTTGTCTGGTAGCGAAGCCCTCCAAACCGCTATTTATTCATTAAAAAGACGCATGAACATGTTTATAACTCCGTCTCTGGTGTTTTAAAAACAAAAACATACAGTAGCTGTTTCGTAGTTCGTTCAAAATGATTTGCCCTCTGAACCCTGGGGGGGGACCGACGACTCTGCTGGTAAGAGCGAAACAGCTCACAGCAGCGCGGACAAACTGCGCCCCCGTGTGGCCGGAGGGGACAACACACAACTTGGCTTGTGGAGTCACAGATTAAATCAAGGAAGGTCCATTCTTTAGGATTAAATCAAGGAAGGTCCATTCTTTAGGAAGGTCCATTCTTTAGGTATTCATCATTTCAAATCAAGGAAGGTCCATTCTTTAGGAAGGTCCATTCTTTAGGTATTCATCATTTGAAATTGAGCCACGGTGACGGGCCGGACCACCATTTGCATCATGTGATGACATTTAGCCTCTCAGACCCATTGGAGCCACGCAGGTTGTTTGGTCATTTGATAATGACAAAAATAACTGCATTTATGTATTTAACCACATAACCTTAATGTCCCAATTGGTCCTTTCTCTATGGCCAGACTGTGGTCACGTGGTCCTTTCTCTATGGCCAGACTGTGGTCACGTGGTCCTTTCTCTATGGCCAGACTGTGGTCACTCATTCTGTATTTAGTCATGATCTGTCTCTGCTTTTTATCTCTGACCGAAAACAGATACTCAGACAGTTTATATTCATGTTTTGGGGCCAGATAACAATTACGTTTGTTTTGTGTTTTGGTTTGATTGGTCCAATGTTCCAGATTATGTGTCTTGTATTAGTTTACTAATTTGGTGGATTCTAATTAATGGTTGTGAAGCAGTTGGTCTGAGGTTGAGGCTGGACACTGTTGTTGGGTTAGGGTTCTCTCTCCCCCCCCCCCCCCCCCCTCCCTCTCATTCTAGCAGTGATTCTTCATTTCAAGGGCCCCTGCAGTTTGACCTGAATTAGTCTACGGACCCCCATTTAATGGCATTTCTATCTCTGGGACCCCCACATTTATATTGTAAAATCAAACTCTGAGAGTGTGTATAGGGTCCATTTGGTTCCATTTGTACACTCTCAGAGTTACAGACCCCATAAGGGTCCATTTGGTTCCATTTGTACACTCTCAGAGTTACAGACCCATAAGGGTCCATTTGTACACTCTCAGAGTTACAGACCCATAAGGGTCCATTTGGTTCCATTTGTACACTCTCAGAGTTACAGACCCCATAAGGGTCCATTTGGTTCCATTTGTACACTCTCAGAGTTACAGACCCATAAGGGTCCATTTGTACACTCTCAGAGTTACAGACCCATAAGGGTCCATTTGGTTCCATTTGTACACTCTCAGAGTTACAGACCCCATAAGGGTCCTGTACACTCTCAGAGTTACAGACCCATAAGGGTCCATTTGGTTCCATTTGTACACTCTCAGAGTTACAGACCCCATAAGGGTCCATTTGGTTCCATTTGTACACTCTCAGAGTTACAGACCCCATAAGGGTCCTGTACACTCTCAGAGTTACAGACCCATAAGGGTCCATTTGTACACTCTCAGAGTTACAGACCCATAAGGGTCCATTTGTACACTCTCAGAGTTACAGACCCATAAGGGTCCATTTGGTTCCATTTGTACACTCTCAGAGTTACAGACCCATAAGGGTCCATTTGGTTCCATTTGTACACTCTCAGAGTTACAGACCCATAAAGGTCCATTTGGTTCCATTTGTACACTCTCTGAGTTACAGACCCCATAAGGGTCCATTTGTACACTCTCAGAGTTACAGACCCCATAAGGGTCCATTTGTACACTCTCAGAGTTACTCTCAGAGTTACAGACCCCATAAGGGTCCATTTGTACACTCTCAGAGTTACAGACCCATAAGGGTCCTGTACACTCTCTGAGTTACAGACCCCATAAGGGTCCATTTGTACACTCTCAGAGTTACAGACCCATAAGGGTCCATTTGGTTCCATTTGTACACTCTCAGAGTTACAGACCCATAAGGGTCCATTTGGTTCCATTTGTACACTCTCAGAGTTACAGACCCATAAGGGTCCTGTACACTCTCTGAGTTACAGACCCATAAGGGTCCATTTGTACACTCTCAGAGTTACAGACCCATAAGGGTCCATTTGTACACTCTCAGAGTTACAGACCCCATAAGGGTCCATTTGGTTCCTAACTATATGATTTAGCTCAAGGACCTCAAGGACCACCGGTGGTCCCCGGACCACAGGTGACGTGGGAGGAGTCCAGTTCAGGAAGTGACCTCACCTAATTGTCATTCCATCGGCGATGGTTCCATAAAAGTTGAAATAGGTGTCATTTATCTTGACATAACTCCCATGTGGAAACGACAGACGACAGACTTTCAACAATCAGTTTATTAAATTCACAGTTTATCATTTAGGCACTGAGCAATGAATCCAGAGTCATTTACAGTAACATGTTTTATCATTTAGGCACTGAGCCATTTACAGTGACATGTTTTATCATTTAGGCACTGAGCCATTTACAGTAACATGTTTTATCATTTAGGCACTGAGCCATTTACAGTTACATGTTTTATCATTTAGGCACTGAGCCATTTACAGTAACATGTTTTATCATTTAGGCACTGAGCCATTTACAGTAACAGGTTTTATCATTTAGGCACTGAGCCATTTACAGTAACATGTTTTATCATTTAGGCACTGAGCCATTTACAGTAACATGTTTTATCATTTAGGCACCGAGCCATTTACAGTAACATGTTTTATCATTTACAGTAACATGTGTTATCATTTAGGCACTGAGCCATTTACAGTAACATGTTTTATCATTTAGGCACTGAGCCATTTACAGTAACATGTTTTAGAACACCACAAAGTTGGTACGGTGACTTTAAAATAAAATACACCATGAATTAAAATACACCATACAATAAAATTCACCATTGGGCCAGCCTGTAACCGGAACATCTGTTACACAAAAATGTCATAATAAAAAAGTACAAGAATCAAAAATCAGTAAAACAAAACAAAAAACACCATCATCAGTCTTGATGGAAAGTCATTCATGAAACGTAAATGTGTGGAGATCTGTTTACTCTAACCTAACCTAACCTAACCTAACCTAACCTAACCTAATCTGTAAAGATCCCTGTGGTGATGACTGGTTCAAACACAGAGGGTATAGTTAACTAGTGTTAACTAGTGTTAACTAGTGATAACTAGGAGCAGTAACCAGGCAGGCTGCGTGCTACTAGATTGGTTGAGACGGTTGTGAGTTTGTTGATCTGCTATTTTGAAACACATTTGAAGGAGATGAAGAAAAACAAAGACCAAAAATAATCTTAAAATTCACAAATAAACCTGAGATGAGGTATAAATCTCCATATTCATACATTAATGAGGTGTAAATCTACATATTCGTACATTAATGAGGTATGAATCTACATATTCATACATTAACCTGAGATGAGGTAGAAATCTTCATATTCATACATTGAGGTTATAAATCTCCATATTCATACATTAATGAGGTATACATCTACATATTCGTACATTAATGAGGTATAAATCTACATATTCATGAACCTGAGATCAGACATGAAGTAGCAGCAGGTGAATGCTGTGCATTCTATCAGTTAAAACTCTTTCACTGTCACCTGCTCTCTCCTTGCCAAGGGCTTTGTTTTAAAGGTGAAAATTACCCCGGGTCGTCACCAGGAAGTCAGCAAACGGCTAATGGATCCTCCCGTGATGTTTTTGGTTGTTTCTTTTGGTTACCTGAGGCATTGTAACGCTGTCCAATGAGACGTGGGTAACGCCTGAGGCATTGTAACGCTGTCCAATGAGACGTGGGTAAAGCCTGAGGCATTGTAACGCTGTCCAATGAGACGTGGGTAAAGCCTGAGGCATTGTAACGCTGTCCAATGAGACGTGGGTAACGCCTGAGGCATTGTAACGCTGTCCAATGAGACGTGGGTAAAGCCTGAGGCATTGTAACGCTGTCCAATGAGACGTGGGTAACGCCTGAGGCATTGTAACGCTGTCCAATGAGACGTGGGTAACGCTTCCATTCTAAATGTCCCGTCAGCCGACTTGGGAACGATGCAAGTTGGGAACCTAGCATGGACAGAGCAGTGAGCACAGACGTAGACGTGCGTACACACGTGCACACACACAGACGTAGACGTGCGTACACACGTGCACACACACAGACGTAGACGTGCGTACACACGTGCACACACACAGACGTAGACGTGCGTACACACGTGCACACACACAGACGTGGTGCATTTATTAAAGGATATATATTTGTTTCCCCTGGACTGGAGCGCACAACGATTCTACTTATGTACAATTAGGAGATTCCTGGAACAAAATATGTTCAGCTGGAGGTCAGGGGTCAAACCCCATCAACCTGGAGGTCAAACCCTATCAATGTGGAGGTCGGAGGTCAAACCCTATCTTGGGCTCTTTAGCACATCAAGGTTTGATTGACAGATTGTCACTGTGCTTCTTATATACATCATCAGTGTGATGTCACCATGATGTCATGATGAGTCACTCATGACCAAATATGGAGTCCATGATGTCAGGCGTACTGGCGGCGGTGGTAACCATGACAACCTGGACTCACTCAGACATGTGGAGTAACCATGGCGACCTGATGTGACCCTCGCTCACATCGAGACTCTATCTCTGCTCACACAGAAACACTGAGGAGCCAGACGACTCCAACCAGAACCCAACGCAGAGGGGTTCAGTGGACGTGGTCTGGAAGGTGTGCAGGTGGGTCAGAGCGTCCTCTGAGGACACGTCATAGAAGGACAGAGTCCCAGCGGGACGGTCCACATACACTGCTGCTCTGATGGAGCGTCTAGAGGGACCGACAGGGAGGACAGTCTTCTCCCCATTGTGTCTGACAGAGTAACTGTCACCACACTCCAGACTCCATGACATGCCATTCCTTCCAAGCCAACAGTCATCACCATCTCCTTTCCTGCTGATTGCTCTGTCAGTCCCTGCTATATCAACCCCTACACTGCACTCTACCTCAGAGTAGGAGCGTTCGCTCACACTCTCTGTCAGAACCTGCCTCGGTCCATCAAACCTCTCTGGGTGATCAGGATACTGATGACGCTGTCGCTCCAGTCGCTCCAGGTCCAGTGTGACCTTCCTTCTTCCAGACAGAGTGAGGCTACAGTGTGCTGTGTTTGTGTCCAGTGAGAGACGCTGGGAATCTGATGAGAAAACACACAGTAACCATTAAGTACATCATTCACTGACACACACACACACACACACACACACACACACACACACACACACACACACACACACACACACACACACACACACACACACACACACACACACACACACACACACACACACACACACACACACACACACACACACACACACACACACACACACACGCACACGCACACGCCTCAAATCTTTGAATATATATTATTACAGAGTGAACGTTTTTAACTCAAATCATAATCAAATCATTAAATTAATTAGATTTTAATTGTGGTTAATAAAAAATGTGAAAAACACACCCAGGGCGCAGTATCCCCCATGGCCACAAGGGGGATATCTCACAACGGGTAAGGTCTAGTTACATATAATTGTTGTCGTCCTTGACATGAAAAATGTATTGATTACATTTAGAAGCAAACCATTTTCCCTAAAGCCTCTGTAGTTACACACACCGTCCACATGGGGCAGTAGTAAAACCATTCCCTAAAGCCTCTGTAGTTACACACACCGTCCACATGGGGCAGTAGTAAACCATTCCCTAAAGCCTCTGTAGTTACACACACCGTCCACATGTGGCAGTAGTAAAACCATTCCCTAAAGCCTCTGTAGTTACACACACCGTCCACATGGGGCAGTAGTAAAACCATTCCCTAAAGCCTCTGTAGTTACACACACCGTCCACATGTGGCAGTAGTAAAACCATTCCCTAAACTAAAGCCTCTGTAGTTACACACACAGTCCACATGTGGCAGTAGTAAAACCATTCGCAGAAAATTGTTTTACAGGGTGAAGAGAGCCTACTGTCAGCTGACCAGCAGTCCAAATATTATTACATTAAAGGGATTGTGACTTTAAAAAAAGGTTTTGGAATTGTTCTTATTTTTTTAGGTTTTCTAATCTCAATTGCACCCAAAAAACATGAACTTTTAACATTCAGTAGATTTTCTGTGATCTGGGGTTTTCTCGCTCAAACAGGTGCTCTGATTTGCCGGCAGTTTGTGATGTAAGAGCCTGCAAATCCCATATATGTCAATGGGATTTGCCAGCAGATGTCACTGTTTTCACTGTTTGCCTGTTTTCATTGTAGCTCAAAAGGCTTCCAAACCCCAAAGAAAACTCCAGACCACAGAAAATCCACTGAATGTTCAACGTTCAGGTTTTTTGGGTGTAATTGAGGTCATAAAACCTAAAAGAAAAAAGAAAAAGAAAAAAAAATGATAATGAATGTCATAAAACCTTTAAATGTCAGAGGCGAAGTGATGTCGGCAAGGTAAATGTAGGCCTGATTAAACCCATTTAGACCCGAGGACGATTCTACAAATGTCTTCTAAATCCTGACAGTTTTCTGAAGAAACCTCATGTTTTTATGTCAGTCGTTCTCAACCTTTTCCATGTCAAGGACCCCCAATAATATATGTATTTCGCCACCGACCCCCATCTGAAAATATGTTGTTCCAGGGACCAACATATTAGGTCTACAAGCTATGAGCTTGTAGACCTGCTATTTTTCAATAGCTAAAGTATAACATAATGCTTGAAACACCAGAATGGGTTAAAGGGATATTTGGTATATAGTCTTTTTCATTGGCCTGAACTATTGTCTATATTCATACATTCATGAATCCACTTTCTGACCGGCTGTCACTATTGGGCTTTCTTTTTCATCAACATCCTATGGCAGGCAAAATGGTCCAACATGTCAAACTTTCCTCATGCTTTAAGTAGCGTGTGACATGTCAAACTTTCCTCATGCTTTAAGTAGCGTGTGACATGTCAAACTTTCCTCATGCTTTAAGTAGCGTGTGACATGTCAAACTTTCCTCATGCTTTAAGTAGCGTGTGACATGTCAAACTTTCCTCATGCTTTAAGTAGCGTGTGACATGTCAAACTTTCCTCATGCTTTAAGTAGCGTGTGACATGTCAAACTTTCCTCATGCTTTAAGTAGCGTGTGACATGTCAAACTTTCCTCATGCTTTAAGTAGCGTGTGACATGTCAAACTTTCCTCATGCTTTAAGTAGCGTGTGACATGTCAAACTTTCCTCATGCTTTAAGTAGCGTGTGACATGTCAAACTTTCCTCATGCTTTAAGTAGCGTGTGACATGTCAAACTTTCCTCATGCTTTAAGTAGCGTGTGACATGTCAAACTTTCCTCATGCTTTAAGTAGCGTGTGACATGTCAAACTTTCCTCATGCTTTAAGTAGCGTGTGACATGTCAAACTTTCCTCATGCTTTAAGTAGCGTGTGACATGTCAAACTTTGTCACAAAGCTTTGTCCCCCCCCCCCCCCCCCCCCCCCCCCCCCCATCTGAAAATATGTTGTTCCAGTGACCCCCCCCCCCCCTCCCCCTCCCAGAAGCAAAGATTTAAGTTAAAATGTTCACTCTGTAATAATTTATATTCAAAGATTTGAGGCACATTTTCACGATTTTTAAAAAATAGCAGACCTACAAGCTCATAGCGTGGCACTCAGTGCCGCGCTATGAGCTTGTAGATCTGCTATTTTTCAATAGCTAAAGTATAACATGATGCTTTAAAACACCAAAAGGGGTTCCCGCCCAGAATGGGTTAAAACATAATGGAAGTTTGACATCTTTGACATCTTTTTCTGCCATAGGATGTTAACCCATTCTGACCGGGCACCCATTTTGGTGTTAGCATCATGTTATGCTTTAGCTATTGAAAAATAGCAGATCTACAAGCTCATATCGCGCCACCGAGTGGCGCGATACGAGCTTGTAGATCTGCTATTTTTGAATAATCGAAGAACGACTAGACATTTTTAGAATCTGATCTCAGGTCAGAATGGGTTAATCAGACCAGTGTGTGTCCAGTGGAAACCTCGTATGAATCTGATCTCAGGTCAGAATGGGTTAATGGTCACAAGAAACCTCAGGCCTAGCAATGTAGGCCTCAGGCCTACCATATCTGGCCCACATTCAAATATGTGAGTGAGAACATGTGAGTGAGTGTTTCTGTCATTCCGATCTCCAACATATTTCTATTGACTGGCTTTATCTCTCAGCCAAGGCTGTAGTTGTCTGCAACGTGTCACTAAGGAGTATGATAGATAGATAGATTTCTTTATTTTTGTGTCATGCACCAAAGGCGCCCAGCCCACATGGACTTACAGGACACACCATGTCATTGCTTCAATATTGCATTGTGTACAAGAAACAGATATGTTTTGTTGATATTCCATTTGTTGACATTCTGCCTTATTTCCCACGCCCTGCATAAAAAGTCTGGCAAAGCAAAAGTACCTTTCCTAAAACAAAATTCCAGTTTTTCATAGTCCTCCAACCAGAAAAAGTCAGCACAGATGGTTGTCATTTTACAAAATAATATATGTCTTAATTCTTCATATAATGGGCAGTAAAACAAAAGATGAATTTCATTTTCAATGTATTTTAAATCACACACTAGACAGACTCTGTCCTCCTCAGGAGTACCAATGAATCTACCCGTTTCTAAAGCTAATGGTAAGGTCCCAGAATGCAGCTGTGCACAAAAAGATCTCTGACTTTTGGATATATTTTGTGTAACATAAGGATCAGGGCCATAATTATTTTTAATAAGACGATATGTTCTTAGTTTTGTATGAAATCCTTGTTTGACCAACACAAACATGCCTGAAGATGCAGTGTGTGCGCGCCAGACTGCGTGCTTGACAAACTACAATGTGAAAGCAAACCCAGCCAACAATGTTACAACTGCAGCCCTGAAGTCTACCAAACTATACAGTAGGTGTTAAAAAAACTCTGTATAAGATGTCAATAGTGAGAGATACTCACGTCCTTGAATGAGATGAGGATTGAACCGATCTTCTCCACCACGTTTCACTCTGTAGGAAGTAGAACAACAATGCATCAATGTCTGACTGTCTAACACAACGTCTCCACTAGCTGACACTACAGTGTTTCACTCTGTAGGAAGTAGAACAACAATGCATCAATGTCTGACTGTCTAACACAACGTCTCCACTAGCTGACACTACAGTGTTTCACTCTGTAGGAAGTAGAACAACAATGCATCAATGTCTGACTGTCTAACACAACGTCTCCACTAGCTGACACTACAGTGTTTCACTCTGTAGGAAGTAGAACAACAATGCATCAATGTCTGACTGTCTAACACAACGTCTCCACTAGCTGACACTACAGTGTTTCACTCTGTAGGAAGTAGAACAACAATGCATCAATGTCTGACTGTCTAACACAACGTCTCCACTAGCTGACACTACAGTGTTTCACTCTGTAGGAAGTAGAACAACAATGCATCAATCATCACATGTCTGAAACTAGTAAAATAGTGGTGATGCCCCACAAACATTACCCACACATAGTAAAGGGTTCTGCTGTAAACCGGGCCCCACAACAGGGTCTACTCACTTGAGATTCTCCAGCCCAGCAGAGAGCAGCATCTTCATTCCTGACTCATTCACCATGTTGAGACTCAGGTCCAATTCTCTCAGATGGAGGGAGGGATTAGAAGTTAGAGCTGAGGCCAGAACTTCACAGCATCTCTCTGTCAAGAAGCAGTTCTCCAGTCTAAATTAAGAATACAACCAGATGAGAGAGAGAGAGAGAGAGAGAGAGAGAGAGAGAGAGAGAGAGAGAGAATGTGATTCACATTGCATGTGAATTATTGCATGTGAATCACAATGGCATGTTCTAAGTCAGAGGGAGGGTGAGCTAATTGTATTTCGAGTCCAAGGGAGGGTGATCCAATTCTGATAATAAAATAGTCTGTTTTTATTTATTTATATATATACATGTTTTACTGCAGCTTTTTTAAATTCAGTCAAACTTTGTCTAATAAAACCCTCTGTTTCTTTGACTTGTAGTTGGTACTTCCCAACGCTGGCCATGCGAGGCTACAGTTTATCATTGTTCCTCCTATGTGTCACACACACACACACACACACACACACACACACACACACACACACACACACACACACACACACGCGCGCGCACACACACACACACACACACACACACACACACACACACACACTAGACTCTAAAAAAAGGCTTCTAAATCCTATTTTTTTTTCTGAAAAACCTACAGTATGTTTCTATGTCAGTGGTGCTCAACCTTTTTCATGTCAAGGACCCCCAGAATGATCTCTATTGGGCCACGGACCCCCATCTGAAAATATGTAGTTCCAGGGACCCCCCAGAAGCAAATATTTTAGTTAAAAATGTTCGCTCTGAAATATATATTCAATGATTTGCGCCACATTTCAACGATTAAAAAAAAATAGCAGACCTACAAGCTCGAAGCACGCCACTCTGTGGCGCGCTATGAGCTTGTAGATCTGCTATTTTTCAATAGCTAAATTATAACATAATGTTTAAAACACCAAAAGGGGTTCCTGCCCTAAGCTACTACGCTTTCATATATGGAGTATACGGTTGTCTCCGCACATACGTGTAGTTAGCACCATTAGGCACCGTTAGCCTAGCTACGTTTATAAACTTAGATAGCAGCAAAATAGTTAATATAAATATCATTCAAAACTAGGGGATGACACTCTGACAACATAACACATTGAACCACTCAGAGGTGTTTAGGTTTTAAATGTGGTATCTCAGCATAAAGACTACATACATTAGTCACTGTATCTTATCAATATTATGGTCAGTGTGAGTTACCATGATATTAACCTCATCCACACTCTTCAAATACTACCACCCTCATAACCACATTATAATAACTTACTATAACAGAACTTTACTTAACCAAATACAAATAAAAATGTTAAATGAATCTGACCTGAGAGTCTCCAGACAGCAGTTTGGGCTCTTCAGTGCAGCACAGATGAGATCCAGTCCAGAATCCTTCAAGCCGTTTCCACTCAGGTCCAGTTCTCTCAAATGGGACAGATTGGAGCTGAGAGCTGAAACCACATCTTTACAGCCTCTCATTGACAAGGAGCAGTTCTTCAGTCTAAATGAAGAAAACAACCAGATGGAGAGAGAGAGAGAGAGAGAGAGAGAGAGAGAGAGAGTGAGAGAGAGAGAGAGAGAGAAGGGGGAGGGGAGATTAAAACCAATAAAATACATATTCCTGGAGAGATAATAATACCCCTCTGTTGCTTTCACTTGTAGAACGAACACACACACACACACACACACACACACACACACACACACACACACACACACACACACACACACACACACACACACACACACACACACACACACACACACACACACACACACACACACACACACACACACACACACACACACACACACACACACACACACACACACACACACACACGTCTTTCTCTCTCTGCTCTGCCGATGTGAACGTAAATAAAAGCCTGTCTACTGAAGGATAGTCTGTCTCAGTCCCTCATATCTCTGGACACTTTCTTCATACTGAGCAAGCACAGCAACGCTATTAACCCATTTTGGACTGAGGTCGATTAAAAAAAGGCTTCTAAATCCTAACATTATTCTGAAAAACCCATGTTTCTATTCAGTGGTGCTCAACCTTTTTCATGTCAAGGACCCCCAGAATTAACTCTATTGGGCCACGGACCCCCATCTGAAAATATGTAGTTCCAGGGACCCCCCAGAAGCAAATATTTTAATTAAAAATGTTCGCTCTGAAATATATATTCAATGATTTGCGCCACATTTTAACGATTTTTCAAAAAATAGCAGACCTACAAGCTCGTAGCGCGCCACTCAGTGGCGCGCTACGAGCTTGTAGATCTGCTATTTTTCAATAGCTAAAGTATAACATAATGCTTAGTTAAAGAACCAAAAGGGGTTCCCGCCCAAAATGGGTTAAAACACCAAAAGGGGTTCCTGCCCTAAGTAAGCTATGATACTACGCATAAAGACTACATACATTAGTCACTGTATCTTATCAATATTATGGTCACTGTGAGTTACCATGATATTAACCTCATCCACTCTTCAAATACTACCACCATCATAACTACATTATAATCACTTACTATAACAGAATTTATCCACATCACAAATAAAAATGTTAAATGAATCTGACCTGAGAGTCTCCAGACAACAGTTTGGGCTCTTCAGTGCAGCACAGATGAGATCCAGTCCAGAATCCTTCAAGCCGTTTCCACTCAGGTCCAGTTCTCTCAAATGGGACGGATTGGAGCTGAGAGCTGAAGCCACAACTTCAACGTGTTCCTTCTTGAGGTCACAGTCAGCAAGTCTGTAATTACAGATTAAATGTAGAATCAGAGATGATCAAAACAGAACAGACCATGTTCACCGTCAAGGAGGTTCTCTGTGGTGCTGTCTGAAATGTGTGTGTGTGTGTGTGTGTGTGTGTGTGTGTGTGTGTGTGTGTGTGTGTGTGTGTGTGTTTGGTTACTTTTCTAACTAAGCAAATAGCAGTAACACATATTTAATTTAAATGTGCTCATAACTTTCCACTGTTCTCATTTGATTGTAATACAAACATTAAATAATTAAAACGATCCCAACTCGCTGCTGTTGTTCCACTCTATGGCAGTGAAGTGAAGAAATGTTCTGTCAACAGATGAACAGTCTGTACGACCGCATGCCATGGCAAAATCACCCTGATATCACTAAATATACTAAACACTAATCACACTTGAATTGGATTGCAATATAAATATGAAGTGATGAATGAATGAATGAATGAATGAAGTATATAGTGAATGAATGAATGAATGAAGTATATAGTGATCTAACATGTTAACATCCACACTACTAACCTGGCTGTTGTGCAGTTCTTCACAGCTGGGACCAGTCTCTGTCGCCCCGCCTGGTCTGTGTTGTATTTCTGCAGGTCCAACTCGTCCAGAACCTCCTCTGACATCTGCAGCATGGAGGCCAGAGCTGAACACTGGGGCACAGAGAGTTCCTTCCCTGAGCTGCTCTCTGACTCCAGGTACTGTTGGATCCCCCGACTGACTGACGGGTCGTTCATCTCCATCAGACAGTGGAAGATGTTGATACATCTGTCAGGAGAGGCATAACGATCATTCATCTTCTTCAGGTTGTCGATGACTCTCTGGATCTCCTTTGGACTGTTCTCTGTCTGACCCAGCAGACCTCCTAACAGACTCTGGTTGGACTGCAGTGAAAGACCATGAAGGAAGCGGACAAAGAGGTCCAGTTGTCCACTCTTACTCTGCAGGGTTTTCCTTATAGCAGCCTTCAGGAAGTCAGACAGGGAACTGTAACTGGCTGAACTGTCACTGTAATAGTTGTCTTCATCTTCCAGGAATGTCTTCAGGACCTCCGTGTTCTTCTGAGTGAAACAGTGGGACAGGTAGACTGCAGCCAGAAACTCCTGGATGCTCAGATGAACGAAGCAGTAGACCGTTTTGTGGAAGAACAAACCGTCTTCTTTGAAGAACTTTGTGCAAAAGCCCAAGTTCTTCAAGTCCTTGTTCACATCAATACCACACTCCTTCAGGTCCTCCTCATAGAAAATGATGTTGCCTTTGACCAGTTGGTGAAACGCCAGCTTGCCCAGCTTCAGAAGAACTTCCCCTGCATCCTTTATGAGCTTCACTCTGTCTGCCTCGCCTTGTTCAGGATTCTCCCGTTGTATCTCACCCATCAGGAAGTGGCAGAACAGCTCAACCAGGGTTTTGGGCAGCCTGAATGTCGCCCCCATGTTCTTCACCATGTTCTTCACAACGGTAGCAAGGATCCAACAGAAGACTGGGATTTCACACATGGTGAGGAGGATCTTTGATTCTTTGATCTGTGAGAGGATTGATCTGGCCTGGTTCTCATCACTGAACGTCTTCTCGAAGAACTCCTTCTTCTGGTCATCGCTGATGAACCCTCGTACTTCTGTCATCCTGTTTACAAACTTCTTAGGGATCTGATTGGCTGCTACAGGTCGCGAGGTTATCCAGATTCGAGCAGAGGGGAGGAGCTCTCCCTTGATGAGGTTTACAAGGAGATCTTCCACTGGGTAAGAGTCGTTGACATTCATGAGGCCAATTTCTGTTTTGAAATCAAACTTGAAATTATTTTCATCATAACCATCCAGAACAAACATGACTTTGAAGGGGACGTCGTTGTAGTTTCTTGACTTCTGCAATTTAGTGAAGATAAGATTAAGAACGTCTTCCTCAATAAATCTGGTTTCCACGATGCAGCTGTGAATTAGCTGTGCCAAAGTAAACTTCTTTCCCTTGAGCAGATTTAACTGGCGGAACTTGAGCGGGAACACGAGGTGTAGATCTTGGGGGAAACATTTCTTGGCCCAGTCGAACATAAATTTGTGTACGAGGATCGTTTTCCCAATTCCTGCACAGCCAACGGTCAGCACTGTTCTTATGATTCGTCCAGAAAGGTCTTTGAACATCTGAACCAGTTGGATTTCCTCTCTTGCCTTCTTCATCTCCATCTGTCTGGCCTCATGATGGCTGTGGATGTCTGTTCTTTCGATGTCTACATTGTAGAGCGGAGCGAAGACGTTTTCAAACACGACCTCAGACTGTGTGCCCAAATCTACCCTCAGATATGTGCTGTTCATGTTGCGTTGAAGCTGCGCTTCATAGTCAGTGATGTGACGATATCCTGGTGTTCTCTTCAACAGACCTGTAGCGAACAAAGCAATTATATGTTTAACAGCCTTGTCTCCACACACACACACACACACACACACACACACACACACACACACACACACACACACACACACACACACACACACACACACACACACACACACACACACACACACACACACACACACACACACACACACACACACACACACACACACACACACACACACACACACCTCTCAGTTTGGCGGCTCTGCGTCGTCTTTTCTTGTCTTCTTCTGTCAAAGCTGAAATGTGAGGCAGTGATTGGTCAGTGAGATGTGAGACAGTGATTGGTCAGTGAGATGTGAGGCAGTGATTGGTCAGTGAGATGTGAGACAGTGATTGGTCAGTGAGAGAGATGTGAGACAGTGATTGGTCAGTGAGGAGACACTATAGGATCATTCTCGTCTTCACATAATGACACAGAGATGGATGGATTTAGATTGTAAATAAATCTAGTTAAAAATAAATTAAAGACTCACGAGGTTGATTGTTCCAGATTAAAGTTGCCAGTGCTACTGCGTACATGGAGACAGTAACAATAAGCCCTGGTCTGCCTCTGGCTGTTGGTCCTTTAGGAGCTGAAAGACAGAAATATAAAACATAAATATAAAAGAAAATCTCTGAACATTTTTTTAATTCCCCTGCGAATGCTTCCTAGTAAAACAGGAAGTGAACAGATCCACGTCCTGGTTGCACCATATAGCTCCACCCCCCCTCATAGAGTTGTGGGAGGAGTTTCAAGTCAATCAGACAAACCGGAAGTAGGAAGTATAGTTTTATGAAAGTGGAAGTCCGTACGGCCAGCCACCAGGTTTGGGACCTTTAGCATGCTGCAAACTGGAGTTATGGATGTTTGAAGCCCAGCCAATAGGATTCAATAAGGATAGTCCCCCCTAGCAACCCCTCAAGGACTGCCCGGGGGTCCCCGGACCGCACTTTGATAACCACTGGCATGGCTGGCAAATGGGAGGGCTATGTATGCGATGGACTACAAGGCCCAGCATGCTTTGCATGCATCAGACTTCCGGGGACTAGTAAACAAGGGTTGTACTACTAGCTAGTAGCTGTGTCCCGTGTCCTGTCATTTAACAACATGATGTAAACCCCTGGACAATGTGTGTCCTGTCATTTAACAACATGATGTAAACCCCTGGACAATGTGTGTCCTGTCATTTAACAACATGGATGTAAACCCCTGGACAATGTGTGTCCTGTCATTTAACAACATGATGTAAACCCCTGATCAATGTGTGTCCTGTCATTTAACAACATGATGTAAACCCCTGGACAATGTGTGTCCTGTCATTTAACAACATGATGTAAACCCCTGGACAATGTGTGTCCTGTCATTTAACAACATGGATGTAAACCCCTGGACAATGTGTGTCCTGTCATTTAACAACATGATGTAAACCCCTGATCAATGTGTGTCCTGTCATTTAACAACATGATGTAAACCCCTGGACAATGTGTGTCCTGTCATTTAACAACATGATGTAAACCCCTGGACAATGTGTGTCCTGTCATTTAACAACATGATGTAAACCCCTGGACAATGTGTGTCCTGTCATTTAACAACAGCAAGGGGGTAACGGGTACAGTTGTACCTGCTCCTGGGGCAGGGGGGGCCCGGCGGGGCAGGGGGGGCCCGGGGCCCTGCTCCTACCCGTGGAGGTAAACGGGCTCTCTCTCTCTCTCTCTCGACCATAGACACACGCTGTTATGCATGTCATGTAGACAGCACTATAAGTGCATTGTATGTAGTCATAGCACGGCATAGTACATATGTAATAGCATAGTATAGTATATATGTATAGTTTATATGTATATAGTGTCATTATATAGATATTCCACTGTTACGTTCTTAGCTTACGCATGTTTCATGATAAATGCTTTTTATGTGATTTTATGTGATGTATGATGCTGTTTTGTTCTTGCTTAATGTAAGTCGCTCTGGATTAAGAGCGTCTGCTAAATGCCTAAATTATAAATTGCTGTTAAGTTACGGTCTGTGACTAAGAAAGACTACTTTTCCTGTTTGGTTTTCCTCTTTAGAAATGTTTTCGGACGCGGTAAAATGACACAGATTAATGTATTATTATTTTATTTTTTTGGACCAAGGACCAGATGGAGGAAACACATGGACTCACTGGCCTTGGAACGTCTGGGGATCCCCCAGGAGGAAGTCACTAATGTTGCTCTGGAGAGGAATGTCTGGTGGAGCTGTTGCCCCCGTGACCCGATTATGGATAAGCGGTTGAAGATGGATGGACAACAACCACTATATTAAGGACCAGTATGTCCTACAGCTTTAACCCCATTCTGACCTGAGATCAGATTCTAAACATGTCTTCTACATCCTGACAGTTTTCCATTCTGACCTGAGATCAGATTCTAAACATGTCTTCTACATCCTGACAGTTTACCATTCTGACCTGAGATCAGATTCAAAAAATGTTCTTCTACATCCTGACAGTTTTCCATTCTGACCTGAGATCAGATTCTAAAAATGTCTTCTACATCCTGACAGTTTTCTGAAAAAGCTAATGTTTCTATGTCAGTCGTTCTTAAAATTTTCAAAAATAGCAGACCTACAAGCTCGTAGTGCACCACTCGCGCTATGTAGATCTGCTATTTTTGCTACCAAAAGGGGTTCCCGCCCAAAGTGTGTTATACATTAACTAAAATCTAACATTTAAAACAACTAAAATATTATTTTTATTTCAAGAATTGATAATCTTTCACTCAATAGGGGGAACGTATGGAAGGCTTTGCCTTATTATCCAGGGTTCATTTTAAGTCCAAGCATCTGAACACGCGCACACACACACACACACACACACACACACACACACACACACACACACACAATCAGTAAACTACGCACCTCTGTAAAGCGGGTTGTCTACAGCCTCGCTCTGCTCCACACTGAACGGGTTCTTTATCGCACAGGATATTCTTTTAACTCTTCTCCCTTTCTCGTCGTCGCTGATCGTCACCGTCCGGGAGTCGGGCCCGATCCATTCCTCATCGCTGTAGATCCTGGTCTCGTTGGGTTTGGGTGGAGTCCATTTCTCTCCGTGGAACCTCCACCGATAGACGACCTCGCCCGACTCTGACTTGACGTCTCCCAATACGCTGCAGTGCAGCGTGCAGCTGCTGGAGTTGGAGTCACATGGTGTCACGATGGATAGCTCTGGATGTGGGACTCTCTCTGTTGAGGAGACAGAATGAGTCACATGGTGTCACGATGGATAGCTCTGGATGTGGGACTCTCTCTGTTGAGGAGACAGAATGAGTCACATGGTGTCACGATGGATAGCTCTGGATGTGGGACTCTCTCTGTTGAGGAGACAGAATGAGTCACATGGTGTCACGATGGATAGCTCTGGATGTGGGACTCTCTCTGTTGAGGAGACAGAATGAGTCACATGGTGTCACGATGGATAGCTCTGGATGTGGGACTCTCTCTGTTGAGGAGACAGAATGAGTCACATGGTGTCACGATGGATAGCTCTGGACGTGGGACTCTCTCTGTTGAGGAGACAGAATGAGTCACATGGTGTCACGATGAATAGCTCTGGATGTGGGACTCTCTCTGTTGAGGAGACAGAATGAGTCACATGGTGTCACGATGGATAGCTCTGGATGTGGGACTCTCTCTGTTGAGGAGACAGAATGAGTCACATGGTGTCACGATGGATAGCTCTGGATGTGGGACTCTCTCTGTTGAGGAGACAGAATGAGTCACATGGTGTCACGATGGATAGCTCTGGATGTGGGACTCTCTCTGTTGAGGAGACAGAATGAGTCACATGGTGTCACGATGGATAGCTCTGGATGTGGGACTCTCTCTGTTGAGGAGACAGAATGAGTCACATGGTGTCACGATGGATAGCTCTGGATGTGGGACTCTCTCTGTTGAGGAGACAGAATGAGTCTGTGAGTCATACTTACTCATCTCTTTAAGCAGGTAAGTCTTGTTGTTTTGTCTGCCGTTGATCTCCACAGAATACAGCCCGATGTCTTCTGCGGTCATGTTGTGGATGACCAGCCGTCCGGTGTGTGGGTCCAGTGTGGAGCGGTCTCTATACGTCCCGTAGTAATCCAGACTATGACCCAGATCCCAGTCCGCTACCAAGCTGCGTCCGCGCTTCCACAGGATGCTGGTGACGGCTTCAGGAACAGAGCGGTAGTCTGGGAACATTTCCACGCGGATGCCTCTGCCTCGTGGTGGAAGGTACGTCACTGTGGAGAGAAACGCATGGCAGTCAAGTTACAATTTAAGCATTTATCAGACGCTCTGAAATCTCCAAAGTAACTAAAGTTTGCAAATAAATCTAGTGGCGTACAAATACAATATTTGCCTCTGAGATGTAGTGGAGTAGAAGTAAATAAAACACACATTCTAAAACGGGTAGTAATACTTCATTCTGATTGGCTGGTTACCGTCACGTGACCGGTGTAAATTCCACCGATAACCCACTCCTTCAATCACTTTGTATCATCCTGCAGCCTTGTAGCTGAACTGGGGAAGGGGAGCGCTTGATTGCTTTACAAACACATGCCGTGCGGGCGTCTAAGCACCGCCCGGCTCATATGACTGTGAATGTGTGGCTCCAGGCAGCCCCGTAAATACATCAAGCGCTATTCTCCCGTCACTACAGCTAAATTCCAATACCGCAACTTTCACACTCGCTCACTCTCCTCGCGTCCTCCACTCGCTCCTTAGCTCCGCCCCCAGCGAGGAGGAGAGGAGTCGATGCGAGGACAGAGTGGTGGTCGAATTCTCCTCTAGAATCGGAACCTACTACGCTGTCATTTCAAAGCGACGGCACATTCCACGATCACTAATGACGTGTATCAATTCAATTCAATTCAAAGGGCTTTATTGGCATGGGAAAACATACGTTTACATTGCCAAAGCAAAAGTGGTGGAACAATACAGTGTCACACAGCTGGATCACTGGAACTCCGGACAGAGCCGTACAGTCTACAGAATAGACAATTCATCATTTTGTGCATGTAACCGAGGCCAATGTGTATGTATTGGTAACATGTGCAACAAGGCTATTTATTCCTGAAATAGTGAATAAGCGCCAGGATGCGCACAGGTATAAATCCCCACCCCCATCCTGACAGTCAGTCCTCCTCCGACGGTCTTTGCAAATAACGGACACTATAACAGGAATTAGGTATACCGGTAGTCTCTCTGACTTACATATTCAGTTCAGTCCACATATAAATAAATACATTTTTGTCACCGTCATTCATAGCAGTCTGTCAGTCTGTGCATTCAGGCATGCACAGAGATAAATTAACTATAGCTTTTGAGGTGCGCACAATACAGCCGGCCTAATATAAATATATATATATATATATATATATATATATATATAT
Organism: Protomyctophum bolini; assembly: GCF_963924005.1. NCBI lineage: Eukaryota > Metazoa > Chordata > Actinopteri > Myctophiformes > Myctophidae > Protomyctophum > Protomyctophum bolini. Next base: position 4,142,477 of record NC_137869.1, read on the forward strand.
GTATGTACACGTGATGCGGAAATCCGCCGCGAGGAGACAACACACCCCACCGAGCTGCACCTGATGTACACTCGCTCTATGAGGAGACAACATACCCCACCGAGCTGCACCTGATGTACACTCGCTCTATGAGGAGACAACATACCCCACCGAGCTGCACCTGATGTACACTCGCTCTATGAGGAGACAACACACCCCACCGAGCTGCCCCTGATGTACTCGCTCTATGAGGAGACAACACACCCCACCGAGCTGCACCTGATGTACACTCGCTCTATGAGGAGACAACATACCCCACCGAGCTGCACCTGATGTACACTCGCTCTATGAGGAGACAACACACCCCACCGAGCTGCACCTGATGTACACTCGCTCTATGAGGAGACAACACACCCCACCGAGCTGCACCTGATGTACACTCGCTCTATGAGGAGACAACACACCCCACCGAGCTGCACCTGATGTACACTCGCTCTATGAGGAGACAACATACCCCACCGAGCTGCACCTGATGTACACTCGCTCTATGAGGAGACAACATACCCCACCGAGCTGCACCTGATGTACACTCGCTCTATGAGGAGACAACACACCCCACCGAGCTGCACCTGATGTACACTCGCTCTATGAGGAGACAACACACCCCACCAAGCTGCCCCTGATGTACTCGCTCTATGAGGAGACAACACACCCCACCGAGCTGCACCTGATGTACACTCGCTCTATGAGGAGACAACACACCCCACCGAGCTGCACCTGATGTACACTCGCTCTATGCGGTCTCGGAGAGCCCACTCGGCTCCTCCACTCGACTCCACTCTCCTCCTCGATGGAGCACTTTAACAATCGGAACGTTAACCATTTCCGGGTCACGCTGGAATGACCCCGAGTGACCGAGTGGGAGTGAGCGAGTGGCCGAGATTTTGGGTATTGGAATTTAGCTATAGGCTACTTGCCGAGCAAAACGAAGGAAGCTCTGAGAAGGAAGTGAAGTGGTCACGTGACTGTGCTGCGCCATGACACTTTCATGGGAGCCAAACTACCCGGAAGTTTGGCAGAATGCACTGGAGTCAATGAGAGCTCAGTGACCAGCTCATGAACACTGGAGTCAATGAGAGCTCATAGTGACCAGCTCATGAACACTGGAGTCAATGAGAGCTCAGTGACCAGCTCATGAACACTGGAGTCAATGAGAGCTCAGTGACCAGCTCATGAACACTGGAGTCAATGAGAGCTCAGTGACCAGCTCATGAACACTGGAGTCAATGAGAGCTCAGTGACCAGCTCATGAACACTGGAGTCAATGAGAGCTCAGTGACCAGCTCATGAACACTGGAGTCAATGAGAGCTCAGTGACCAGCTCATGAACACTGGAGTCAATGAGAGCTCAGTGACCAGCTCATGAACCAACATTATTTATGAACAATTGAGACCTTTTGTAAAGTAATCACTTCTGGAAAATAACAGAAGACATTAATGTAACACATTATTGTCTGCTGTGCTGTTATTCGATGTGCACACTGTGTAATCTTTATAGAGGTATGGACCTGGTATCTCTATAAAAATAGAGATACCATAAAGTACAAAGTACATTTCTGAACGCACCAAGTATCGCGAGACTTCCCACCGTTTCCTGTCTGGCAGCCAAATATCGCGATACTTCGGAGCCAGAAACGACACCTGCTGCTGTTTAGATCCTCAGATAAAATTATATACTGTGCACTCTGTGCACATCGAAAAGTAAGTGATTAGAAAACAACCTGTGACATGTCTTCTGTTATTTTCCAGAAGTGATTACTTTACAAAAGGTCTCAATTGTTCATGAATAATGTTTGTTATGAGCTGGTCCAGCCGGCTCCATTCACTGCCATGTATTCATTGCACTTCCGGTGTGAGTTTGGCTCCCATGAAAGTGTCCATGAAAGTGTCATGGGTGTCACGTGACCACTTCCCTTCCTTCTCAGAGCTTCCTTGAGCAAAACAAGGAAGTGTTGTGGCTCTGGCTCGCTCGCTCTGGTGGCGCAAAGCGTACTTTTGTGAATGTAATAGTTTTATTAGGTTAATATTGCTATACGTTTGTAACCGTTTTAGAAAAGCAATAAGCCACTCGAGGCCCCCCAGCTTAGAGGGTATTTTACACTGGCTGCGCGTGGGGTCTGCCTACGCCCCCAGCCAGTGTAAAATACCCGGTAACCTGAGACCTCTCGTGGCTTATTGCTTAATTAACAACTTCAGTCCTATACACAATTTGGCCATTTTAAAATAGCCGGCGCGATGTAGTGTGAGCTTGTAGATCTGCTATTTTCAAAATAATTTTATATATTTGAAAACTTGAAATGAGACATTGCAAAAAATACAAAAATATATTTAGATTCTCTCTCTTGGCATGAGAAAACATACGTTTACGTTGCACGGTAGGCAGAGAGGGACAAGACAGGCCAACATGACTGACCATACATTACAATAGCGAAAGGGGCCATCTTGTGGCGATAGACTGTAATAGCAGTCTCTGATTAACAAAATGAAATAATACTTTATACATTGTCTTAAAAAAATAATAAAAAATAACTCAACTTCTCACTGTGTGTATGTGTGTGTGTGTGTGTGTGTGTGTGTGTGTGTGTGTGTGTGTGTGTGTGTGTGTGTGTGTGTGTGTGGGAGGGGTACTTACAGTTATTTTATTAATTTGACTTGTGTTTGCAGTGTTGTAAATTTATTTTTAAATGTTTTGCAGTGTTCTTTTTTTTGTACTATGTGTTTGCAGTGTTAGTGTGTTACTGTACTATATATATGATTTTTTTTTACTTGGGGTGTGTGTGACTGTGTGTCTGTTTGTGTGTGTGTGTGTGTGTGTGTGTGTGTGTGTGTGTGTGTGTGTGTGTGTGTGTGTGTGTGTGTGTGTGTGTGTGTGTGTGTGTGAGAGAGTGAGAGAGAGAGTGTTAACCCATTCTGACCTGAGATCAGATTCATACGAGGTTTCCACTGGACACAGACAATTGTTCAAGTCGCTCCGGTCCGAGTCCAAGTCGAGTCCCAAGTCGTTTGGTCCCAAGTCCAAGTCGAGTCCCAAGTCAGTCCAAACCCTCAGGTCCGAGTCCCAAGTCGAGTCCCAAGTCAGTCCAAACCCTCAGGTCCGAGTCCCAAGTCGAGTCCCAAGTCATTTGGTCCCAAGTCGAGTCCCAAGTCTTTCTGTTGTGGGCAAGTCAAGCCGAGTCACAAGTCGAGTCACAAAGTTGTGTCAAGTCTAGAATTTGAATTTTGTTATTTGTCATGTGACTTGTCATGATTATGAATTGATTACCCAGGACCGAATGGAAACAAGACAGCAAGGACTTTTTTCAGTGATCCCTTTTTGATCAGTGTTTGACTGTACCCTATACCGATTACATTTCTGCCAATAAAGTATTCAATCAATGAATCAATAGATATTCCCCACTGTATTTCACTGTACTATGGCTCCCCCTGGCCGTTTTGTCCCTGTACGCTGGAGCAGAGGTAGTACAATCTGCGCATGCTCACAACTGTCACTGTGTGCCTCCGTGTTGACACTAGTTTACAGACACAACTTCACACTTAGTTAGTACATATGGAAATATGGAATATACAATTGGATCTGGGTGTCTTTCAGCAACACTAACTCAAAGGTAGGAAGCAACTTTTCAATCTACTGCAGCTGTGTGGTGAAAATAAAGGTTTTGCCTTAGTGTGCGAGTGGAGTTGCGCTGCACACCGTCGCTGTATTCAAATACTACCGTATGCTCGGAAACAAAACAAGTCAACAAGTCATCTTGTCTTGAGTCGAGTCGGGAGTCATTGGCTAGCAAGTCGGAGTCAAGTCTCAAGTCTCGTTGGTCTTTTACCTTCCAAGTCCGAGTCGAGTCGCAAGTCTTTACATTCAAAGTCCGAGTCGAGTTGCAAGTCGTCAAATATGCGACTCGAGTCAGACTCGAGTCGAGTCACTATGACTCGAGTCCAATTGTCTGCTGGACACACACTGGTCTGATTAACCCATTCTGACCCGAGATCAGATTCTAAAAATGTCAGTCGTTCTTCGATTTTTCAAAAATAGCAGACCTACAAGCTCGTAGCGTGCCACTCGGTGGCGCGCTATGAGCTTGTAGATCTGCTGTTTTTCAATAACTAAAGCATAAAATTATGCTAACACCAAAATGGGTTCCCGTTCAGAATGGGTTAAAGTGCCAGTTTTGCACAGCACGATTGTAGCATAATTGTAGCTCACATCTGTGGAAAAGTAATAAATTTGCCTCCTGTGTGATATAGCTGAATATTAACATTGTATTTTAACATTAATGCTGGACATATTGGTGGTGGTACTTGGTTAAAAAAGGTTGAGCACCACTGCTGTACAGCTGCTTACATTGTGCTGCCGACCTACTTGTTTGAAGTGAACTTAAGTTACAGACAGTACTTTGCACTTTTTTTTAAAAAGCACTCTGGTATCGGTATTCGGTATCGGCTAACACAGAAATTGTTGGATCGGAATCGGATCGGAAACGGGACATCCCTACTAGGCATGTGAATCTCGTCTCATCTCACGATTCGATACGCATCTCGATGCACTGCCAGCGATATACGATACATTAGAGATACATGGAATCCCCTGGCGATACGATGCGATACGATACATTAGAGATACATGGAATCCCCTGGCGATACGATGCGATACGATTCTCCCTCTTCCCGATGCGATAATCATTTAGTTCAAATCAATGCGATACGATGTGATTCACCCCTCTACCGATACGATGCGATTTGATGGCGATTCATCACAATAGAAAGGATTTATATTAAAGCTCTATTAATTTCCCAAAACATGTAAAAATGCATTACATTTAAATTCAAAGCAATTTATTGTTTTACTGTAGGTTAGTATTATAGCTCTGCATCTCAAACAACCCAACTTATAGAATTATGTAAGTAAACAAAGGGTCTGCTCTCTGCTGGTTATTGTGGAATTGTTAGATTACTAATAATTATAGGCTATAGTATAATAATTATATCTCAAAGGTCAATTTGAGGTTTTGAGTATAGAGGGTTCAAGTCTTAAAATGTAATAGCCTATCGTTCATCAATTAATGTTACCAACATATAAATAGAAAAGAAACAAATAAACAAAACAAAAATTACAGGTCACACTTGTAGTGCTGTCAAACAAGTAGTTTAATCTGCAACACAGTTTTATAACATAATTGCCTATGTATAGTGGGGGTCCCTGCTTGATCTCTCACTCTCAGCTAAGTGGTCCTTGGCTTGACCTGAAAAACATTGAAGACCCTGGCCTGCATGTATTATTAACGTTATATATACATAGCAGATGTACAAGCTCACAACGCGTCTCATCCACGCCCCGCTGTGAGCTTGTGGATCTGCAATTTTAGGCGTGCGACACCGTCTTGCTGCAGAATATAAATAAGGCTTCTATCCCAGAGAACAGCAGGGGAAAGCTGGACAGTGGAAAGTTGTGGAACGGTTGTAAACGACTTTAAACGCAAGCAGTACACCCAGCTGTGGCGTTGTTGTTGTTGTGGTGGTACACGTGTGTGCAGACTGCAGAAGCTTTCTTTAATTACAAATTGATGATCGCGGGTCGCGACGCAGATTCGCGTCGGAGAATCAGCTAGAACAGCTGTGGAGTGTGGATCATTAGCAGCACGCAGCGCTACAGTGAAAAGTCAACTGATCGACGGACAGCTATTTTATAAAGCTAAAGGTGGTGCTTCCTTTGTGCGTGGGGCTCACTTCTGTTCGTCGCGGGTGCTCTTTATAGTCTGTTTGTTGTCTCAACGTGTCTACTCTGCACCGTTGTACGGTAACTTCTGTTCACTGACTGCGTGTGCGGCTGTGCGCTGCGAGCTGGCTGCGAAAGACCATTTTTTTCCTTCCTTTTCTGATGGTACGTTCAACGCGCCTCGGAAACACAGGATAGGGTGAAATTTACCATGAAAAAACGGTGCAACCACGGATTTTACCGATGCAAGCACTCCGCGAACGATCCATCTAACAGGTGTTTTTAGCATTATGTTATGCTTTAGACTATTTAAAAATAGCAGATCTACGAGCTCGGAGCGCGGCACACGTAGATCTGCTATTTTTGAGTGGCTAAACCTCATCAAATGGGTCTGAGTGGCTAAACCTCATCAAATGGGTCGGAGAGGTTAAACCTCATCAAATGGGTCCGAGAGGCTAAACCTCATCAAATGGGTCCGAGAGGCTAAACCTCATCAAATGGGTCTGAGAGGCTAAACCTCATCAAATGGGTCCGAGAGGCTAAACCTCATCAAATGGGTCTGAGTGGCTAAACCTCATCAAATGGGTCTGAGAGGTTAAACCTCATCAAATGGGTCTGAGAGGCTAAACCTCATCAAATGGGTCTGAGAGGCTAAACCTCATCAAATGGGTCTGAGTGGCTAAACCTCATCAAATGGGTCTGAGAGGCTAAACCTCATCAAATGGGTCTGAGAGGCTAAACCTCATCAAATGGGTCTGAGTGGTTAAACCTCATCAAATGGGTCTGAGAGGTTAAACCTCATCAAATGGGTCTGAGTGGCTAAACCTCATCAAATGGGTCTGAGTGGCTCAAAAGTTCGTGGCTCAAAAGCCGAATACATAATGGGGCCTTGTTGAAAACCCACCGTCTTAAAGAATAAAATAAAAACATTATTTGGATAACAAAGAGCAGGTCTTACCAACGCGGAGCTGGATGTCAGCGCTCATGTCATTCTCTGGCCACGAGCAGCGGTAGGTTCCCTGGTCCGACAGCCTGACCCTGGACAGCGTCAAGTTCATTACACCCCCGGACAGCTCCGACAGGGACAGTTTCGCTCTCTGCCTGTCAATGGGGGAAAGCAAGTAAGTACTTTTACTTAAGTATACTGTACATAAGTACTTCAAGTATTATTATTTTACAAAATATTATGCTGATCACCAGCTCAGTGGCCTTGTGGTTAGAGTGTCCGCCCTGAGACTGGGAGGTCGGGGTTCGATCCCCGGCCGGGTCATACGAAAGACTCTAAATAATGGGACCCAGTGCCTCCCTGCTTGACACTCAGCATCAAGGGTTGGATTGGGGGTGGGAAGTGAGGACGCTGGCGTCGACTGTTCGCCGCTTCACCTCCCAATGTATGAATGAATGAACCATTGTAAAGCGCTTTGAGCACTTGGAAAAGCGCTATAAAAATGCAATTCATTATTATTATTTATTTTTTATAGTCCTAATAGACCCCAGGAAATTACATCTGGTAGATCACAGGATCTACTGAATGTGAAGGTGGATCACAGGATCTACTGAATGTGACGGTGGATCACAGGATCTACTGAATGTGACGGTGGATCACAGGATCTACTGAATGTGAAGGAGAATCACAGGATCTACTGAATGTGACGGTGGATCACAGGATCTACTGAATGCGACGGTGGATCACAGGATCTACTGAATGTGAAGGAGGTCTACTGGGGGGAAGCCACACAAATATGTCAGTTTGACACATTCAGTAGATCTCGTGATCTTTTGTGGCCAGATGTAATTTCTTGGGGTCTAGTAGGACTATAGTAAATAATACAAAAATGAATCACTACAAAAGAATAATTAAAATACATATTTAGCCCCATGCTCGAATGCCCCCCCCCCCCCCCCCCCCCCCTGTCAAAAACAGCTAAAATCCTTTTTTTCGCCTTTCAGAAAAACGAGTAGCCCAGGAAATGAAACCCCAATGCATTCTCCCATCGGCAACTTCTTATTTAATTTATTTAAAGGCGGTTACGCCGCGGACAAAGCCAACTCAGATCGTGACAAAACATGACAATGAACACAATGTTTTGGGGCCGATCAAATAATTTATAAGACGAAAAACAAAACAAATAGTGTTGTCTCCTGACTTTCTTCTTTCTAATGATTTGATCGGCCCAAAACATTGTGTTCATTGTCATGATTTGTCACGATCCGAGTTGGCTTTGTCCGCGGCGTAACCGTCTTTAAATAAATTAAATAAGAAGTTGCCGATGGGAGAATGCATTGGGGTTTCATTTCCTCGTTGTTCTGAAAGGGGGAGGGACTGCGGCACTCTATAACAACCTAAAACATGAACCTAGGTAAAGGGGGAGGGACTGTGGCGCTCTATAACAACCTAAAACATGAACCTAGGTAAAGGGGGAGGGACTGCGGCGCTCTATAACAACCTAAAACATGAACCTAGGTAAAGGGGGAGGGACTGTGGCGCTCTATAACAACCTAAAACATGAACCTAGGTAAAGGGGGAGGGACTGTGGCGCTCTATAACAACCTAAAACATGAACCTAGGTAAAGGGGGAGGGACTGTGGCGCTCTATAACAACCTAAAACATGAACCTAGGTAAAGGGGGAGGGACTGTGGCGCTCTATAACAACCTAAAACATGAACCTAGGTAAAGGGGGAGGGACTGCGGCGCTCTATAACAACCTAAAACATGAACCTAGGTAAAGGGGGAGGGACTGTGGCGCTCTATAACAACCTAAAACATGAACCTAGGTAAAGGGGGAGGGACTGTGGCGCTCTATAACAACCTAAAACATGAACCTAGGTAAAGGGGGAGGGACTACGGCGCTCTATAACAACCTAAAACATGAACCTAGGTAAAGGGGGAGGGACTACGGTGCTCTATAACAACCTAAAACATGAACCTAGGTAAAGGGGGAGGGACTGCGGCACTCTATAACAACCTAAAACATGAACCTAGGTAAAGGGGGAGGGACTGTGGCGCTCTATAACAACCTAAAACATGAACCTAGGTAAAGGGGGAGGGACTGTGGCGCTCTATAACAACCTAAAACATGAACCTAGGTAAAGGGGGAGGGACTACGGCGCTCTATAACAACCTAAAACATGAACCTAGGTAAAGGGGGAGGGACTACGGCGCTCTATAACAACCTAAAACATGAACCTAGGTAAAGGGGGAGGGACTGCGGCACTCTATAACAACCTAAAACATGAACCTAGGTAAAGGGGGAGGGACTGCGGCGCTCTATAACAACCTAAAACATGAACCTAGGTAAAGGGGGAGGGACTGCGGCACTCTATAACAACCTAAAACATGAACCTAGGTAAAGGGGGAGGGACTACGGCGCTCTATAACAACCTAAAACATGAACCTAGGTAAAGGGGGAGGGACTACGGCGCTCTATAACAACCTAAAACATGAACCTAGGTAAAGGGGGAGGGACTGCGGCACTCTATAACAACCTAAAACATGAACCTAGGTTGATAAAAACTAAAGTTGTCCTTAAAGTAAAACAAGTGAGTACTTGTAGTCCGGGCTCTGGTTCTGGTCCTGGTACTGGGTGAGGTACCGCCCAGCCTGGACGGCGACGACAAGCAGGGTCTGGCCGTCTCTGGTCCACACCACCGTTCCTGAACTCTGCATGCTGATTGGTGGGTGGATGCGACACGGGAGGATGGCCACGCCTCCCTCGTCGGCCAGCACGGGTTGAGAGGAGCCAATCACCTGATATCCTTAAAATAAAAAGATTTAGAATCATTTTATTTTGATTCTTTTATAGTTATGTTAACTTTATGAACTAAAAACAAATATAATGGACATAGAAAAAAAGACAATAACATTTAGTAATTATCTGAGATCAAACATTTCTCAGTATTCTGATATTAACCTGAGGGCCTCATGTGGCCCCCAGTTGATATTAACCTAATATTAATATTTCAGTTAAAATATAGCAAAAATAGCTGATCTACAAGCTCACAACGTGTCGCAGTGCGACGTGTTTTGAGCTTGTAGATCTGCTATTTTTGCTATGACAGTATACTGTGGCCCCTCGGGAGTGAGTGTGGAACTATAGTGGCCCTCTGGAGTGAGTGTGGAACTATAGTGGCCCTCTGGAGTGAGTGTGGAACTATAGTGGCCCTCTGGAGTGAGTGTGGAACTATAGTGGTCCTCTGGAGTGAGTGTGGAACTATAGTGGCCCTCTGGAGTGAGTGTGGAACTATAGTGGCCCTCTGGAGTGAGTGTGGAACTATAGTGGCCCTCTGGAGTGAGTGTGGAACTATAGTGGCCCTCTGGAGTGAGTGTGGAACTATAGTGGCCCTCTGGAGTGAGTGTGGAACTATAGTGGCCCTCTGGAGTGAGTGTGGAACTATAGTGGTCCTCTGGAGTGAGGGTGGAAATATAGTGGTCCTCTGGAGTGAGTATGGAACTATAGTGGCCCTCTGGAGTGAGTGTGGAACTATAGTGGCCCTCTGGAGTGAGTGCGGAACTATAGTGGCCCTCTGGAGTGAGTGTGGAACTATAGTGGCCCTCTCCATCGTCAAAGTTGCACATCCATGCTCTGACAGATAGATAGATAGATAGATCTTTATTTGTCATTGCAACGTGTACGAAATTAAAAGTGCCAACCAATCAGTGCATTATCACAAGACAACATACTGTATACAAGCTAAAACAAAACACACATGACTTCTTGTTAATGCACAACCCCAGCAGCACTAATGCACAAACATGTCATTTTAGCTGTTATCGCACAACAAACCCTTATTGTACTTTAAGATAGCAGATAAAAAAACGAAAAGATTTCTCTAATAACAACTTAAAACACGAGCCTTGGTTGAAAAAAACCAAAGTTGTCCTTTAGAGCCTGTAAATGAAGTGTGTGCGTAAACCCAGGTTGTAGTTCCGCCATGAAGCTACAGGTACGTACTTTGAGACTAAACCTTTACGCGCACGCACGCACACGCACACACACACGCACACACACACACACACACACACACGAAAACAGGTGATAAAAGGTGGTCTCAGCAGGTTCCCCTCCGTCCCCATATAAGGTAATGATCAAGTCACAGAGCTAGGAAGCACAGGAACAACAGTAGGTGTCCTATTCCTGCAGCTGCTATCAACAGGCCTGATCTTTAGGGTCCCTCCTAAAGCCCCCCCCCCCCCCCCCCCTCCCCACCCCCCCCATGCATCCTGCTCTAAACACGTCTGTCACGTGTCTCACCCATGAGACACAGATCCAGGTTTACACTCTAGTTTAAAACATGGTAATTTATGCTATTATTAATGTGGATTGTGATTCCAGATACCACACAGGTCTGTGACGCTGAGAGTGTAACACATGGTGGAACCAAATGGACCCTTACGGGTCTGTGACTCTGAGAGTGTAACACATGGTGGAACCAAATGGACCCTTACGGGTCTGTGACTCTGAGAGTGTAACACATGGTGGAACCAAATGGACCCTTACGGGTCTGTGACTCTGAGAGTGTAACACATGGTGGAACCAAATGGACCCTTACGGGTCTGTCACTCTGAGAGTGTAACACATGGTGGAACCAAATGGACCCTTACGGGTCTGTGACTCTGAGAGTGTAACACATGGTGGAACCAAATGGACCCTTACGGGTCTGTGACTCTGAGAGTGTAACACATGGTGGAACCAAATGGACACCAAGTGAAAACACCAAGTGAAACACAGAGTGTTCCACGGGCCCTGATGTGAGATTGACAGGACCGCCACCCCCCTCCCCCTTGGTGCTACCCCAAGCCCCCCCCCCCCCCCCCCCCCCCCACCGTAAATACCACTTCGGACTGAACCCCTCAACGTGGCTCAGTTGCAGCAGACCTGAGGCAATGAATACACATAATGTAGCCTCGCAGGTTGCATGTTGAAAATCACGTTACAAGTTGAAATGTCCATAACCATTCATTCCAAACGGAGCTAATCAAATACTGGAGGGTGTATGTAGGGCTGCCACTAACATAATAGTTGTGCCTGCCGTCTGTAGCCTACATGGCTGTGATGAAAGTTGATTAAATAGTCTCTTAATGTTTCAATTCAAGTGGTAAAGTTCACGCCGGCATGTCCGTCCATTATTATTAGAGACGTTTATGCCGCGGACAAAGCCAACTCTTGTCGTGACAAAATTTAATCATGACAAACACACACACTATTTTTCGGGCTGAACAAAGAATTATGTAGTAGAAAAAAACGGCAAGGTTACAACAATTTTTTTGTTGTTTTTCTTCTATGTAATTATTTGTTTTGTCCAAAATATTGTGTGTGTCGTCATGATTTGTCACGACTCGAGTTGGCTTCGTACGACGCGCTTAAAAGGACTTTAAATAAATACTTCTTGAAATGTCTATGAGGAACAATGCATTGTGATTCATTTCCTGGGCCTGGCGTCGTCATGAAAGGGGAAGGGACTGCGACGCTCTATACAGCGTCTCCCTTTAACACTGCTTATTATTGACAGGAAAGTCAGTCTTAAGGCCCCTTTTCCACTAGCAAGGTGGAACCAGAACTTTCCAGAACCTGAACCCATTTTTTTTTTAGTTCTGGGTTTGTTTCCACAGCGCACAACACAACACAACACAACACAACACAACACCACAACACAACAACACAGCACAGCACATTTTAAACTCCTCAGCGGACACACAGAAAAATAACCTGGAAAAGCAGAACAGAAACCCTTTGGCCACGAGAGAACAGCTAGGCTAACTGCAGAGAGGGTAGGGGGGTGTGTGTGTGTGTGTGTGTGTGTGTGTGTGTGTGTGTGTGTGTGTGTGTGTGTGTGTGTGTGCGCGCACGCGCCAAATGATCTATTCTAAAGTGTCAGAACAGAAGCACAGTATTATGAGGCTAATGCTACTGGAAATTAGTAGAGTCTATATTGTTTCATACAGGGACAGTGGTGTGTACACTAGACTACACTAGACATTTAGATTAGTAGAGTCTATATTGTTTCATACAGGGACAGTGGTGTGTACACTAGACTACACTAGACATTTAGATTAGTAGAGTCTATATTGTTTCATACAGGGACAGTGGTGTGTACATTAGACTACACTAGACATTTAGATTAGTAGAGTCTATATTGTTTCATACAGGGACAGTGGTGTGTACACTAGACTACACTAGACATTTTCTTTATTTTTCAGGGCATATCATTACTAGAAATGTGCTGTACACAATACTACACATTGGAAGAATTAAAGTGTTTAATGTGTTTATTGTGTTTATTATGCAAGTATCTAGGGGTGGAGACAAGTATCTATTGTCACCCATTCCTGGGCTCAGAGATGCTAAATACTTTGAAATCTTAGAATGGCAAATTCTGTACTTTGGGGGTTTCCAATTCAACAAGTTTCAAATGGTCATATCTTCTTCATTTCCCCCCCAATTTAAATGAGCAATAGATCATATGAAAGGTTACAGTGTGCAGTTTCACAATATGTAAAGAGCTGTAAAAAATGACAATGGCCCCCTTGTATATCAAACCACTGTGCCCGGTCACATAATGTGGCATATAAAAATATGTTCATATTATTGGTTTTAAAAAAGTACAATAAAGCAAATACATTTGAAAATAGACAATCTACAAGCTCACGTGTCTCATCGAGCTTGTAGATTGTCTATTTTCAAAATGGCCGAAATGCATTCATTAAGTACAATACTATATACAGCTACTTTCCACCACTGTTGAATATAATAACCAGTCATTATTTAAACATGAATATCTCTGTATTACGGGACCCCCCCGGTCGTGCCAAGGGGGGGGGGGGGATAGTACACAGGAGAGAGAGAGAGAGAGAGAGAGAGAATTGGGGAAGGGGCGAGATAGTACACAGTAACACAGCACAGGAGAGAGAGAGAGGGAGAGAGAGAGAGAGAGAGAGAGAGAGAGAGAGAGAGAGAGAGAGAGAGAGAGAGAGAGAGAGAGAGAGAGAGAGAGAGAGAGAGAGAGAGAGAGAGAGAGAGAGAGAGAGAGAGAGAGAGAGAGAGAGTTGGGGGAAGGGGCAAGATAGTACACAGGAGAGAGAGAGAGAGAGAGAGTTGGGGGAAGGGGCAAGATAGTACACAGGAGAGAGAGAGAGAGAGAGAGAGAGAGAGAGAGAGAGAGTTGGGGGAAGGGGCAAGATAGTACACAGGAGAGAGAGAGAGAGAGAGACTTTTTTTTTTTACTTTCTAAAACCCTTTTATTTACAAACTAAAAACCAGTGACACTTCAGTTGTTTTCAAACAGACATTTGAAGTTAAAAAAAAACGGGCATTCTTACACAAAAGCCAAACCAAAACAAAGAGTCTCCTCAACAACTGAGCAAATGACATCATTTAAACACCATTGCTGTATAAAAGTGTCAAGATTTGTTTTGGTGAGTGGTTACGTCGTTTTGTTTATTTGCTGGTATTAGAAAAACAGCGCAAGGGAGTGAGAATATGACCAGAGGGCTGATGAAGGGACTTCCACAGGGCGTCAGAGAGACTCGCTGGGGCTAACACACACACACACACACACACACACACGGGAACAAAGAAACTAAATTAACCCACTTTTTGTTTCACAAACAAAAACTATGACGCGAATTAATTCAAGTCCAGACTGTCCAGTTCGAATAATCCGTTTGGGGACAAAGCAACACGACTTGTTAAAACAGCCACACCCTGAAAAGGTCTAGGTTTTCAGACCGTATAGTAAAGTCTAAATAATAGTAAATAAATGTAAATAAAGTCTTACCTGTCACAGGTGTGTTGCAGCTCCACAGAACCACCAACATGTAGAAACTCAACCACATCCGAGACTTAAACATTAAAACTGTGTTTACTGTGAACAACACGGACCGCGAGCAGACATCCATCTTGCCGTCTTCACTCTTAGTCGTTGTTTTTGTTGAAACATTTAGTTTTCCACATTGCATTCTGTTATGTCACCGTGCCACCAGCAGCCAGCAGGTGTAGCTGTAACACCACCCAGCTCTTCATGGAGAGAGAAATAATAAACCAAATGCTATGGCCAGATTATATAATCCTAATAAATATAAAGATGAAATGAAATTAAATGGAATGGAACCGTATTTGTGTGTAAATAATGATTGATACTAAATACTATGGAAATAAATGAATAAAAACAAGCCAAAAGTTGTGGTAAATAAGTGTAAACATATACGTCAGTGGCTCCAGAAATGGGGTCCGGGGACCCCCAGGGGTCCTTGAGGGACTTCCAGGAGGTCACCAGCTAAATTATATAGTTATAGGAACCAATTGGACCCTAAACGGGTCTAGGTTTCTCCTAGTGTCTTTTTAACTAGGAGAAACGTTCCCAACTGCTGCTACAGTTGGGAAGAATGACAAAATAAATCAATCAATCAATCAATCATTGCACTGAATTATTGTTACATATTCCTGTAAATGTTTTGGAAATGCATTGGTAAAAATGTGTGGGAATCCTGACACTCATAGTGCCCTTAAATTATCTGATCTGTGTTTATTACTGCAGTCAGAGTGCTGATGTTTTATTGTGCATCTTAAGTTTTATCCAGTGTTTTATTGTCCACTAACTGTCTACCACATCAGTAGATTAGTGTACTGTTTTTTTTAACTTGTAGTCAGCTCAATGAATGAACTGGTTGGTGGTAATATTTCACCACTACAATTACAATTTAGGCATTTAGCAGACGCTCTTAATCCAGAGCGACTTACATTAAGCAAGAACAAAAAAGCATGGGAATACATCACATAAAGACATTTATCATGAAACATGCGTAAGCTAAGAAAGTAACAGTGGAATATCTATAATGAAACTATACATATAAGCTATACATCTATACTACTATGCTACACATATGTACTATGACGTGCTATGACTACATACAATGCACTTATGCTGTCTACATAACATGCTATAAGTCTGTATCAAATAAATGCTATCTAAGTCTACAGAATTGCTATCTAAGGGGGTGGGGTAAGTGCTATGGGCCATGATGGAGTCTGAAAAGGTGGGTTTTCAGACTACGGCGGAAGATTGGGAGTGATGCTGCAGTTCTGACTGCAATGGGAAGTGCATTCCACAGTTTTGGAGCCAGAAGGGAGAAGAGTTTGGGCCGTGTGGAGTGTTGTCCCGGCGTTTTTAGTGAGGGTACTTCCAGCTTCCCTGCGTTGGCTGATCTGAGTGAGCGGGAGGGTTTGTAGGGTTCGATCATACTTGCAAGATATGGGGGAGCCATACCTTTGGTTGCTTTGAATGCCAGCATCAGAGTTTTGTATTCTGTGCGGGCAGCGACCGGGAGCCAGTGGAGGGAGCGGAGCAGGGGGGAGACATGTGAGAATTTTGGCTGGTTGAAGACCAAGCGAGCTGCGGCATTTTGGATCAGCTGGAGAGGCTTAAGTGCACATGCTGGTAGGCCAGTAAGGAGGGAGTTACAATAGTCAAGTTTTGACAAGACTGTTGTCTGGATTAGGAGCTGGGCTGATTCCTGGGTGAGGAACGGTC
This sequence comes from Protomyctophum bolini, assembly GCF_963924005.1. Classification (NCBI taxonomy): domain Eukaryota; kingdom Metazoa; phylum Chordata; class Actinopteri; order Myctophiformes; family Myctophidae; genus Protomyctophum; species Protomyctophum bolini. Next base: position 4,158,754 of record NC_137869.1, read on the forward strand.
TAATTCGTCGTATGTTATAGAGTGTGAACCTACAGGATCGAGTGACAGCTGTGATGTGAGTTTTGAACGAGAGCTGACTGTCCAGGACAACACCAAGATTCCTGGCTGTTGGGACAGACGTTACCAGGGCGTTGTCTACGGAGATAGTTAGCTCCCGCATAGGGCAGGACTTAGCTGGGAAGAAGAGAAGCTCAGTCTTGTCTGGGTTCAGTTTGAGGTGGTTGGAGGACATCCACTGTGAGATGTCAGCCAGGCATGCGGTGATGCGCTCTTCCACCTGAGTGGCAGAGGGTCCCATAGGTGCCCCTGACAGACTTATCAAAGTTCCTCTCCACCTGTAAACAAGAAAGCGCTCCTTGGCGTTGCTGAAATGGTGAATATTTTCAGCTCCATCCATAGTTTTAAAGAATTAAATGTTTCTTCTGTATTCTCTTTTTTTGATAGCTTGTTGTGCAGAGTCTGGTGTTCATAAGAAAATAACATCCTTCTTTCTCTGTTGGTGTCAACAAACACAAGAAACAAGAAACAAGCAGCATAAATTACAATGGGTTAAATCTATGAACTAACCTTCAGGAATGAAATAATGTAACTATAATTCATGGGTTAATTATTATCCATTTTAAGTTATTTCACGGTACATTATGTGGTCTGTTATGTTATAATATAACTGTAACTATAAGCTGTTACTGATTTTGTCCACTTGAGGGCGTCAGAGACCCTATTTTCCTTTGAGGTACAAAGGCCGTTGAATAAGAACAGAACTCAGAACTTTGCAAGGGTGATAATGATGCTTTATGAAAACAATAGCAATCTCTTGCAGTCACTTTGGGACAAATAGCATTTATTTCCCCTCAAAACTATTTAAATAGTAGTCTAGGCAGCACACGCACACACGTACACAGTTACAACCCAGCCCTCGGCCCCGCCCCTACTTGAATATTCATGCCATTCCATTCATCCATCCTGTCAGCCAATCACATCACAATCACATCATGTGTGCGTGCGTGTGTGTGTGTGCGTGCATGCGTGTTGGGGGGGGGGGGGACAGTTGTTTGTTAGTAACTGCACTAGTAAATGTGTTAGTTTTCTTGGAGTTTTTACAGGCCACGCAATGTAGACAAGGGTAGAAGCCGGTGACTCCATCCAACCGACCCGTGTGTTGCTGGGGGGTATGTAGCAGTCTGCTTTCTGGGGTACCCTCTATCAACAAAGTTTCTGTACATGATGTCTCTCTCTTTTTCAAAATCTGACTGACTGTTACAGATTCGTTTCAGTCTGAGGAATTGAGAATATGGTAAACCTTTCTTCAGAGCAGGGGGATGTGCACTGGTGGCATGTAAAAGACTATTCTTGTCTGTTGGTTTGGTGTACAGAGTGGTGGACAATTTGCCATCCTGAAAAAGTACACGGGTGTCTAGAAATGGAATTTCATGTTTGCTGAATTCCATGTTGAATTTAATGGTAGGTGCCAGATTGTTCAGGTAGGACACAAAGCTATGAAGCTCTTCCTCAGTACCTTGCCAGATAAGGATAATATCATCAATGTATCTCTTAAATAACAACATATTGTGGGCATAAGGATTGTTGTGCCACACTGAATTGTGTTCAAGGAAGCCCAAGGCAATGCCTGCATAATCTGGACTGAATACTGAGCCCATTGGTGCCCCCTGCAGTTGTAGATGATAGGAGTTCTCAAATAGAAAATAGTTTTTGTGTAAAATCATGGATGTCATTTCTACCAGAAAGTTAGTTTGGAGGTGTCAATTCATCCCTTAAGTCTAAATAGAATCTTAATGACTCTGTGCCTAGATCATGGGGGATATTAGTGTATAGGGAGACCACATCAAGGGTAGCCAAAATAATATTGGCAGTGGAATTGAGAATATTTACCTCTGAAAGTTGTTGTATGAAGTCTCCTGTGTCTCTTAAATAAGAGGGCAATTTGGTTACAATGGGTCTCATGTGGCGATCAACAAACTGAGAGAGGGGCTCTGTAAGGCTGTCATTAGACGCCACTATGGGTCTGCCTGGAGGGTGAGAGAGATATTTGTGATTTTTTGGAACACAGTAAAATAGAGGGACAGAGGGTTTGTCTTTGGTTAGAAATTTGCACTCTGCCGGAGTTATACAACCCTCCAGCAATGAATCCTGGAGGAAGTTGTCTATTTCCTTCTTATAGGAAGGTGTAGGATCTTTGTCTAATTTGACATAGTAAGAAGTGTTAGAAAGTTGAGACAGAGCTTCATTGACATAATCTGTTCTATTTAGTACACATAGGCCTCCACCTTTGTCGGCTGGACGACAAATCACATCTTGTTTTTTGGACAAAGCTATAAGCATATCACGTTCATTTCTCCCCACATCTCTCTGATTGTTGTTCTTTGTTAGATTGTCAATATCTTTGTCTACCAATTTCATGAATGTATCAATGGTAGGGGCATTGACTGGAGGGCAAAATGTACTTTTGACTCTCAAAGGGGGAGTGTTCGATGGTGAATACACTTGAACATTGTCTTGTCTGTAGAAATACTTCAGTTTATTGGATCTATAGAATTTAAACATTTCAACTTTAAGTTTGAAAGGATCAAGTTTAGGTGTAGGTACATACGACAGACCTTTGTTGAGAAGGCCTTGTTCAGGACCAGAAAGAGGACTGTCCGACAGGTTGTAGATCAGTCCCTGCCCTTGTTGGGTCGTTGTTCCGATCGTCGTGGGTTGTCTCGAGCCTCTTTTGCCCCGGCGTCGTTTCTTCTGTATCTGGTGGGTCGCCGTGTCTCGTTGGACCTCTGTGGGCCTCGTTGTGCATGGGCGTGGTCGTTGGGCCGTGGTGGGCCTTGTGGAGCCGAGGCCTGGTCGTCTTCCTGGAAATGCACTTGTTTTTTAGGTCTCACATTGGGTTTGTTGAGTCTCCATTCATAGACCTTGTTGTCTCGATAATCAAAGGTGTCTCTTTTAAACTTTTTAATTTTCTTCTTGAGTTCTTTCTCTCTGTATTTGTCCGTGGCCATGGTAATGTTCTCTTGTAGCTTTTGGAAAGCTGGAGCATCCAAAGTCTTCGTGATTTCACCCTTGATTTCTTCCATCTCATTTTTAGTTTTTGCCAGATCTTGATGTGTGTGTTCTATGATTAGTACCATCAAGTCTAAGGATGCTTTGTTGAGAATCTCACACCACTTGGTGCAGAACTCTTCACTGTTGCGACCTAGACTTGGAATTTTATTTAGGCGTAGGCCTTGAGGGATTCTTTTTACTCTCACATACTCACTAAGAGTGATGCCATGTAGCTGCAGCCTGATCTCCTTGGTCATCAGATAGCTGAGTTTACGTGAGAGGTCTTCCGTCTGGACTGCAGGTGTGGATAGGGTTCCATCAGCTGGGAATAGGATGCTCTCGATGTCTTCGTCTGTGAATGTGTGGGTCTGTGCCCGAGCATTGGTTAAGTCTCTTAACTCTGCAAAAGAACTCCAAGAAAACTAACACATTTACTAGTGCAGTTACTAACAAACAATACACTATCAGACAATTTGTAAATTGTAGTTCCTCTAATGTAGTCTACATGATTACATGTAAATGTAATCTGCAGTACGTAGGCAAAACATCCAGGGCAGTCCGCACACGCATCATAGAACACATGAGTGCCATCAGACGCAAGGACATCAAATCTCCTGTCGCCAGACACTTCAATGAAGCCGGTCACTCCATAGCAGATCTGTCTTACACAGTTATTGATCAAGTTAAGAAATCTAGAAGAGGGGGTGATTTAGACACCAAACTCCTCCAAACTGAATCTAGATGGATTTTTTATTTAAAGTCTGTCAATCCAGGTGGCTTGAATGAAGATCTCTCCCTCCAGTGCTACCTATAGAGTAAAAAGTTATACTCAAAAAGTGATTATATAAGTCTGTCAACATGTGATGTATGCAATATATTTTTGTTTCATTATATAACTTTGATTTTGTATATTTATCTCTTCTGTAATGTCCACGCCCACAATCTGGTGATGTCACCAATTAGCAGTGGTGGAAAAAGTACAAAAATATTTTACTTAAGTAGAAGTACTGATTCTCTACTTGAAAATTACTTAAGTAAAAGTACAAAGTGCCCATTAAGAAAGTTACTTAAGTAAAAGTATAAAAGTACCTCAAATAAAATGTACTTAAGTACAAAAATTTACCCGGCGTAAAATGTACTTAAGTATAAAAGTAAAAATTACAAAGTACAAGTACAAAGTACAAAATACAAAATTATTTTCAAAATGAATACAAAGAAATTAATTTCCAAAATTGTCATCCTGTCAAAAGTGGCTTTATTCCAAAAAATTAAATAGCATACAAATACTGAAAATACAGAACCCCCAACAGCATACATCGTGTTGGGAAAGTTCTTTTTTTTTAGGAACTATAGTTCAGTTCACAGTTGTTGATTTTTAAAATGAACTAGTTCCGTTCATAGTTCATCATTCCAAATTTTGAACTAAAGTTCATCGTTTGAAAAAAACTATTATAGTTCTTTTTCGTTCTTTTTTTGCTTTAATTTTTATATATTTTTTACATTTTACAAAAATTGCTCTTTTGCAATGTGAAATGCCACCGAATTATTTTTCCTTCTCTATATGGGCTTTTGCATGCTTTTATTGTGAAGGCAAAAGTTTCTGAACGTTCTCAGAGCCTGCATCTCCGCATGCTGGGGTTGGCTGATCTACAAGCTCACAACGTGTCCGGACGCGACGAGTTGTGAGCTTGTATATCAGCTATTTTACTAAAACTCCACTACTGTGGAAGAGAGATGTCTTTTGTTGGCCGTTCGTGGCGATATTATGGACACGTACCTCCTCGAAGCGATAATAACCAACTAAGCTATTGGAAGCTATTTTTCGTGGCACATTATGTGTGTACAACAACAAGTTCCCTCAGTGTTTGTGTTAGGAGTTGGGACAGTGTCTGCTGTCTGTCAGCGTGCATGATCATGCAGTAGCTAGATGCGCGCTCCAGTGACGGCTGAGAAAGATTAGTTAATTTGTGTCGGATAAGGACTTATTGGTTGGTTTTCCGCTAAATATTAAGGCATGGGCGTAAGGCATAAGGCAAGGACAAAAATTAAAAATCCTTCTGCTAAGACTGTGTCTCGGTGAATATCCATGTTGAATGCGTGTGACAAAAAACACAGTGTGTGCGTCTTGCCGTCTTCAAAGCAGGCCAGGCAGCAGAACACAACTCCGCCCCCCTATTATCTGAGAGTGGAGCAGCCCTGTTCAATTCTCAACTGCGCATTCCTCCAGTAAGACAAATATAAGATTTTATTATTTAATTTGTAGCGAGTAACGAGGTGTCCGATTTTAATTATAGCGCATTAAAAGTACGATTTTTCCCTTGTAAATGTAACGAAGTAAAAGTAAAAATACAGCAAAAGAAAAGTAGTCAATAAAAGTACAAATTCTCCAAACTTGTACTTAAGTACAGTAACGAAGTAATTGTACTTCGTTATTTTCCACCACTGCCAATTAGTAATGCACAGCACCTGAGCTGTATTATTTGGAAGCTGTTTAAAAGCAAGTTCTTTGTCTGTAAAAAACCATAGCACTGACGAAGGTCTGAGGACCGAAAACGTTTTGCTTTTTAATCTCACCATGAGCACAGAGCACCATGAGCACAGCATCTTAAAATAAAAGAAAATATATTTCTCAAGTCTAAGGAGTTTTACTTCTTTGTTTATACGGTGAGCGAGTCTTTTCCTGTCAAAGTTCCTTTATGTTTTTGAGACCACCGCTACCGTAGTCAAGTTTAAAGAGAAAAGAAGGACGAAGAAAGGCGCAACAGTTTTCTCAGTGCTTCAGGCCCATGGTCCAAAATGATGAGAAACGAGGATAACATTTTTTTCAAAATTTCAAAAAACATGGGCTATAACCCATAGTTTTTTTCATTTTTGTCAAATCGTCAAAAATGATGAAAAACGGCGCGCTATAGTATGCCGTACGATATAGGCTATAGCCCATGGTCCAAAATGATGAGAAACGAGGATAACTTTTTTTTTCAAAATTTCAAAAAACATGGGCTATAACCCATCGTTTTTTTCATTTTTGTCAAATCATCAAAAATGATGAAAAACGGCGCGCTATAGTATGCCGTACGATATAGGCTATAGCCCATGGTCCAAAATGATGAGAAACGAGGATAACTTTTTTTTTCAAAATTTCAAAAAACATGGGCTATAGCCCATCGTTTTTTTTCATTTTTGTCAAATCTTCAAAAATGATGAAAAACGGCGCGCTATAGTATGCCGTACGATATAGGCTATAGCCCATGTGCGTGTGCAGTTGTTGTGTGTGTTCCTCCATGTCCGTCTTCTCCTGTTCCATCCTCCTTAACGATGTCTGGAGCTCCTAATTAACATAATTAATTGACACATCAATTAACCCATTAATACCTCCTAATTAATTAGCTGACGATTAATTTTCACACAAATAATTGTGATTAAAGATTAAGTTGTGTTCACGGGACCGCGCCTGTGAAAATACGCTTGCGTAAATAATCGCCCCCTCGACTTCTAAAATAAGCGCCATTGGGACAGTCGCTGCCCGGCTAGGCTTCGTGATCACACATTGCAGACATGACAAATGACTTGAATATACAGAGAAATCACTGACACATTTAATAATGTTACACTTATACTATACTACACGTGTAAAAAAATGTAGTTGATCAACTAATGCCGCCGAAAATGCCTGAAATTAGCCCTTCGCTAAGTCCCTCCCCCAACCTGTCCTTGTCCAATAGGCACGTTAGCAGCGAGGAGACAGGGGCAAGCCATGTCCTTCTCTCCCATAGAGATGCATGTTAAAGGACCACTTCACCACTTTTCAACCTATCTTCATATAATTATAATAGGTCATCACTAATAATCATGATAAAATGGCACGATTTCTTTCTACTCAGTCTGTGTCTCAATTCAATTCAATTCAATTCAAAGGGCTTTATTGGCATGGGAAAAGATACGTTTACATTGCCAAAGCAGTCTCATAGGAGGGCTGTGGGCAGTTGGGCTGTGGGCAGTTTAGAAACCGTCTTCCAGTGACATCATCATTAGGCAGATTATTTTTTTAAACAAGATTATTTTTACAAAAATGTTTAGATTTTCATTATCGTGAGAACGATGGCTTCCATTTTCGCATTGCAACTTTCCAGGACTAGAAAGCCTGCAGTTTCTATTAGCTTGTATTCCCCATCGATGATGTCACTGGAAGACGGTTTCTGAACTGCCCACAGCCCTCCATATGAGACACGAGACCGAGTAGAAAAAAATTGCACCATTTATTCATGATTATTAGTGAGGACCTATTAAATGAAGATAGGTTGAAAAGTGGTGAAGTGGTCCTTTTAAATGACAGGTTTTCTCCGTATAAATAATCGGTCATTTCTGGTAGCAAAACCTTCAAAATGTCTTCTAAATCTAGTCAGCCAGGCCTGCAGTATAGGTTATGCACTGGATAAATGTGCATGACATTAATTAAATTAACTAGAAATACGATGAAATGACAAGAGGGAGAAATCAACTTTTAACGACCATCCGACAGGAGTTTTCATGTTGCACGGTCAGACTACGGTCATTATCCCATTCTGAACGGGAATCCATTTTGGTGTTAGCATCATGTTATGCTTTAGCTATTGAAAAATAGCAGATCTACAAGCTCATAGCGCGCCACCGAGTGGCGCGCTACGAGCTTGTAGGGCTGCTATTTTTTTTAAATCGAAGAACGACTGACATTTTTTAGAATCTGATCTCAGGTCAGAATGGGTTAATCAGACCAGTGTGTGTCCAGTGGAAACCGCGTATGAATCTGATCTCAGGTCAGAATGGGTTATTATTATGGGTGGGTCAGTTGTGTAACTTTCTCGACGTTGGGCTATGTACTGCATGTGTTCAACAGCACAGACATGCAAAATAACACCGACAGCTAAGAGCTTGTCATCCTTAGCAACGGTTGCTAAGGATTGTCATTGGACAAGGGCATTTTGGGGCGGGGTTTAGCGAAGGGCCAATTGTACGGACAATCCGAAAAATGGAAAAACATTATCTCCAATAAAATTGCGATTAAGACGACTGGAATGACGCTGACCTGCAGTTCCTGCTGTCTCCACTGGAGGGTGCTCTCAGCCTGGGACAGGACGGAAAGCAGGGAGGACACGTCGTCTTCCTGTGGGACAGACAGACTGGACGGATGGACAGAAGGACAGACAGAGATGAGTTTAGAGATAACCGATTGGTTGAGCCTCAATCACCACTCTGATATGACCAGTCCATGTTAATATATACTCTAAGCATCGGCCCTATGGGGCTAGTCTCCCATTGGCTTAGAGGCCAGCCAATCTGTAGGGCTGTAGGGCTCACATTGATCAGCTCTGCGAGATGATGAAATATAAGCCTAAATTATGAGCCTAAATTAAAACTAAAGTAGAACGAAAGCCCTTTTCACTAAATAAATACGTAACCAAGACAAACTAATGAAAACTAAACTGACATTGATGGACATCAACTCAAAAAGTAAATGAAAAGTAAAACATTAATGCTAAAAACAAATGCTAAACGTTTTGTTGAGCGACTACGGGAGATTGATGTATAAATAAGTCGCTGAGAGGCGATGGGATGGGCCAGGTTGTCAGACACGCTCCGCAAACAAAAGGATATCGCTGTGGGTCCAAACAATGCGTTAAAGGTGTTTTATTAAAGGCAGGTGCATAACTGAAACGGTGCTCAAACATAAAGTAAGGTAGTCACAGTGATCCAAGAAAATAAAGTAAATAAAATAAAAGCAAAATAAGCAGTATAAAGCGGTCGACAAAAGTGCGGCTTCCCACACACCCCCTCTCTCTCTCTCACTGTGTGTGAAGCAGGTAAACTAGGTGAGGTATTAAGTGAATCATATGCCCGTCAATCATCCACGTTAATCACCAGTGACAGCCTACTCATTTCATAGACCAAACATCATTTCCAATTCATGGCTCTTACACGTTTCTTTACTAACCTTGTGCTGGACGAGGGACTGGAAGCAGTGGCGGACGACACCATTATGGACTGGAACAGAAAACACACCAACAGTTAGGGCTAGTTAGCCAAAAAGAAAATGCTTACCACTAGCTTTCTTCACAGATGTGTTCATTAAAAGACTAAAAATGTCATTATGCTTTAAGTGGCCACTCCTTGGGCTAAACATTGGTTTCGCAGATTGGTCACAACCTACTGGCCCTGGAAATAACTTGCATCATGTTGTAGTCATCAGGCCGGGACCAGAATTATCCAAAATAAATGTAAGGCCTACCCAATAACATCCTTGACCTCCATCTCCTGCTCCTCCATCTCACTCAGGCAGAAGGTCCCCAGGGTGCAGGAGGGCCCCAGGGTGGAGGAGGAGGGCCCCAGGGTGGAGGAGGGCCCCAGTGTGGAGGGCCCCAGGATGGAGGAGGACGGAGCCAGTGTAGAGGAGGAAGTGGAGAAGGAGACAGGAGGAGGACAGAGGAGCAGCAGGGAGGAGGTGCAGGTGGAGAGGAGAGAGTTGGAGAGGCGGGAGAAGTGTGCTCTGAGCTCCCACACGTCCCTGGAACGCATAGAACACATGGCATGCGTGTTAATGTTTTAACCCATTCTGACCTGAGATCAGATTCTAACGCACCGAAGAATGGTGGTTCTTTAATGCATTCTGACCTGAGATCAGATTCTAACGCACCGAAGAATGGTGGTTCTTTAATGCATTTTGACCTGAGATCAGATTCTAAAAATGTCTTAAATCCTGACAGTTAAAAAAATAGCAGACCTACAAGCTCGTAGCGCGCCACTCGTAGATCTGCTATTTTTCAATAGCTAAAGCATGACATAATGCTAACACCAAAATGGGTTAAAGGACCATAACAACATAAAATTCAACTTTAAATTTCGTTTTTTGGTGTTTTTAGATTTTCCAAGCTGGCATGGAATGGAAACAAGCCTGTGTTTATCCAGCATCAGAATTATAATGACTCAAATATTAAATAAGTTGCATATCAGCACCCCCACCACCTCAGGACATTGTGGTATTGCAGCTAAAACAAGCAAAAAAAGAAATGCCATGGACTGGTTATATCAGTGGTCACATGACCAGTCACATGACCAGTGGTGATTGAGTACTGTAAATCGGCTGAGTATGGCGGTAGCGTCGCTCGGCCAATCAGGGACCAAGTATGTATTGGTGGCGTTGCTTGGGCCAATCAGGGACCAAGTATGTATTGGTGGCGTTGCTTGGGCCAATCAGGGACCAAGTATGTATTGGTGGCGTTGCTTGGGCCAATCAGGGACCAAGTATGTATTGGTGGCGTTGCTTGGGCCAATCAGGGACCAAGAACAGCGAGCGGCTGGGTATGTATGTCGTTACTATACCACCAGCCAATGAGAAACCACTGTTCTCGATGACGTAACTGAAGTATGTTTCAAAGGTCAATACCATACCATACCATACCATCTTTATTTCTATAGCACATTTAAATAACAACAACTTGTACTAAAGTGCTTTACAATAAAATTATAAAAATCACAACTTCATTTAAAAAACAAACAACATACAGTACACAGTGTCACTTTCAACCTCAAAAAGCTCATACTATGCTTGGAAAATAGGGGGTTATGTATCGGCTGGGTATATGTGTGTATGTCAGTGTACTCCACCGGGCAATGAGGGACCACTGACTGAGCGGAGCTGTTGGCCCCCGTAACCCGGCTACGGATAAGCAGTTGCAGATGGATGATGGATGGATGTAATACACACACTGACCTGTCGGTGGCAGTCTTCACAGAGTGACAGTCTCGTCTCAGAGTCACCACACTTCTCCACAACACCAACAACCTGCTCTGTTCCTGAGTCACATGACCTGACAGACACTGGAAGGAAGCATGCACGCACGCGCACACGCACACGCACACACACACACACACACGATGGTCAACACAGCGTGAAGAGGAGTTGACGGGCAAATATGGGCACTGTATTTTGCCCGTAAACCTCAAGTTTAGCAGCATATACAGTTAATAATATGGTAACATACAGGTGTGATGGTACAATTCGGGAGTTTACCGGAGTTTGTAGGATAGTTTAACGGGAGTTTCCTGTAATATACACATCCGAATTCCATGCTTTTTTGCGCAGTGCAAATGGTGTGATTGCAACCATGGAGAACACACAGCGAACTCTCATTACCCAACCATCAGGTGTGTGATCGTATAGTGGAGATGAATACTTAATCTGGAAGTTTAGAGTCCCTATGGTTGGGAGAAGCTCTTTATCAGATTACCTAAAAGCAGATCCAATTCATCACCAAACTAAATGGTACAATAAGAACAGTTTATCCTACATGAGTTATCCTGAACAATCTGCTACAAAATTGCAATTTATTTCCAATCGGCCTCTTTCTGCACCGTCTCCTCCACAGCTCTGGTCCAATCATCTGTCAGTTTGTGTAGGTCCTCCCCCAGGGCCTGGTTGGCCTGCCCTGATTGGCTGAGCTGCTCTCGGAGGAGGGCGTTCATCTCGGCCAACTCGCTCGCCCTGTGAGAGAAGAGACAGAAAATAATAAGACAAAGCCGGGCTATAGAGCACCGAAGTCTGACGTCAGCATCAGTAGAGGGCGCTATAAATCCACGGGTTCATGTACTTTTTATTTGCATTGTAATCCGCATAGGGGCATAGCCGTGGGAAGTGGGGGTGCTGAGGGTGCTGTAGCACCCCCAGTGGTTTGGAGGGGAATTGTTTGGAATTGTTTGTATTTTCTTTATTTATTTTTTTTGAATGGAAAAATATATACCATAACCATTTTAACTAAAATAATTAAAAACAATGTTTTGCACAATGTGTATGTTGTTGTTTATTTATTTATTTGTGGGGGATTTAGTCCAATATTTACAAAATATAATGAATTCACGTCATCACGGGCCGCGGTGCACGCTGGACAGACAGGTGTATTTCCTGTTTACATCCGGGCATCATTGTAGATCAAGTTGGGCAATATTCAAATGTCGGCGACTCACTACTAAAAGTAACCGTTTATTAATGTCTCAAAAACGCATTTCCGATTGGTTTGTAAAACCGGCTCCAATTCCAAAGCCTCCAAAGAGTCTTAGAAGAGAAGGAGAAGCTCAAGCAGCTACTAGTAGTGGTGCTGGCGCTGTTGATGATCTTCCCCGACCCGGCCCCTCCTGTCACGGTGTCAGTGCCACCGCTGCCCCCCACAACAGCACCTCTGCTCCCGCAGAGAATAATGTTGGTCCCGCGGCCGCCGCCGCCAACATCAACAACGATGTGGATCCACCACAGCCACCGCCGCCAGCCATACCTATGGTTGTCAGCCTAATACCATTTGAGGAGCCGTTCCAGCCACCAGAGTTCGATTTCCCAGGCCGGCATTTTGGCAAAGAAAAACACAAACGGTCTTTTCAACCAGCTTGGTTTAAAACATGGCAATGGATACATTATGTGGCGGAGAGTGATCGTGTCCTATGCTTTGCATGCGTGAAAGCAGTGGAAAAGAAGCTGATAAAAGACGACAGTGTGAGGGGAGGAAATACATTTGTTAATGGGGGATTTGTAAACTGGCGTAAAGCACAAGTAAAGTTCAACGAACATGAGAAATCAGGGTTGCATTGTCACGCCGTGGAGAAGCATGTTGCACTTAAGCAAGTGCCCATCAGTGCTATCTTGTCTGATGCCTGCGCAAAACAACAACAAACAGCAAGAAACGTTCTGGAGCTACTTTTCAGAACAATTCGAATCCTGGGCAGGAAGGGAATCGCCTTCAGAGGTGATACTATGCGTGATGGAATACTATACGAGATGATGATTGAACGCACATTCGACAAACCTAACGAACGTGAGTGGATTTTGCGACGAGACAATTGGATGTCCAATACTATTCAAAATGAGATAATACAACAGTTTGCTCATGCCATCCAGAGGGATATTGTCAACCGTGCCTCAAAATGTAACTTTTATGGCCTCACAGCTGATGGCACAACAGATGTAAGCACCACAGAGCAGTTCTCAATTAATCTGCAATTTGTTGACGGCGACCTCGAGTCTCATTGCTTATTTTTGGGATTTTATAATGCACAAGACAGCACTGGAGAGACACTGTTTGGGTGCATAAAGGATGTTTTTTTACGGCTGAACATTCCTATTGAACGCGTGTTTGGATATTGCTTTGATGGTGCCAGCAATATGTCTGGATGCTTTTCTGGAGTCCAGGCTCGCCTGAAAGAATTAAACCCCCAGTCATTGTATGTGCACTGCAGCAACCACTCGCTGGATTTGGTTCTACAAGAAGTCGCACGTGAAGTCAGTCTTGTGGCTGACACTTTGCTTTTTGTGCGGGGTGTTGCTAATGTAATCAGGGAATCATCAAAGAGAAAAGAGTTGTACCAATCGCTTTTTGGCTCAGACGAGGTTGTCAACATCCTAGGCCTGTGTCCCACAAGGTGGTGCGTCCGCGCGATAGCCATCAAACGTGTGATCTCGTCATACAGCACTCTCCTGGCCACCTTGGATATCCTTAAAGATGACAGGACTGTAAGGGGGGATGCCAGGTCAAAGATCAGCGGGCTTCACAAGCAGGCTATGAAACAAAAAACCTTTTTTGGTCTCCTGTGCTGTGCTGCACTTTTTGAGCCCTGCGAGTCAGTAGCCAGGACACTGCAGAGCCCCAAATCTAGTGCGCTCGGTGCGCTTGAGTGCACAGCTACGCTCCAAAAACGCATCACAGCACTGAGAGATGATGCCCAGATTAACGAGATGGCCCGCAAGTGTGCATCGCAACCAGGCCTGAAAACGGCAGTCTTGCCAGAAGCAGATACCGTTCCCGTTCCGGCTCCAAGGTTGAGCAGAACCCCAGCTCGGTACCGCCAAACCGTGGCTCTTGAGGCTTTGGCACCAGTGGCGCACAGCACCGAACCAACTGTGATTTGGCGACGTGCATATTACGAGGCTATTGATTTGGTGTTGGCGGAGCTGAACAGAAGATTTGATCAAAACGCAATGAGAATAGCCGCAAACAGAGAGAGAGCGGTAATACAGGCAGCAGCGGGGAAAGCAGTTGATTTGGGGAGCCTCCACCTACCAAATGAGATCGATACAGAACGCCTTGAACTCCAGCTCAAAATGATTGGTGATTTCGCAAAAGAGTCTAGCTGTAAAACTGTTCAAGATGTAGCAGCATGTGTAACCAAGCTCCTTCCACAAACGAGAAATCTCCTTAAAGAAGCAGAAAAGCTCATAGAGTTGTGTCTGTGTCTGCCCATCTCTGTGGCCTCATCAGTGCGCACCTTTTCTGCCTTACGTCGGCTGAAAACCTGGCTTCGCAGCACCATGACACAGGAAAGACTCACTCACATTTCACTGATGCATGTCCACTCTAACATTCTCGACGATGACAAGAAAGTGGATTTAATCGAGCTCATGAGGACATTTATCTCCATTACTCCCGAGCGCAAATCCACGTTTGGGTTACTGTGAACGTGACATTTGGATTAGGATTACTGTGACATTTTGGGTTAATGTAAATTGGATTATTCGTTATTGTGACTTTGTGGAATAACATTTCGTTTGGATCATTATTGAACTCGACCTGTCACTTGTAGCTGCTCACGTCACCTCACGGTATGTAAAAAAAAAAAAAGAAGTTTAATGTTACTTATAAGCATAATATTATAAGAAATTGCCATGCTGCTGCCGAGCAGTTGTGAAACTTGTGATTGATTGATTGAAATTATTTCAGTTTGCAGAATTACATTACATTTCAAGCACAAACTCAATACAAAGACTGTTAACTGTGAGTGTTGTTGTGTTCATGTGTTGTCAGTGAGTGCAGAGTGCGAAAAATAAATTGGGACCCAAAGTGAGAAGTTGTAACTTGTAATACTTTCATTATCATGTCTTTCATCCTCCTAAAGTTGCCTTAGGCTACAGAGTTGTTCTATATACATTTGTCACTGTATGTCTGGTCATGATCAAATCTATATGTATAGTCTTATAAATTAAGGGATGATATTGTCATTGTTATGCGGCGCGCCGGCGCCGTTGGGAGAAAAAAAAAGGTCATTCTTTGCATGTGCACGCACATTTTAACATGTGCACGCGCATATATTTCTCCCATGGACGCGCTTTGCGCGTGCATGGGAACGCAGCGCCCCCTAGTGTAAAGTACTTCCCACGGCTATGCATAGGGGGGATTTTAGATCGCCTCATATAAGAACTGTGTTTGAACAATAAACATGTCAACCCGGCCGCTTCACTCACATATGGATATGAAGAATCAACTGACTGAGAGAAAACGCTATCGTTACTGCTACTGAATTAGTTACATTTTCGCTAGAAACAGACTGTATCATAATTATGAGTGACTGACTGTCGTAAACGATACAGCGACACACCTCCCTGACAATAACGCGGAGACAGCTTGTTTATTTTTGGACCACAACGCTTATATGAAACGATTTTAAGATGACCCACATGTTGTTCTCCATAGAGAAATTACTTCCGGGGGAAGTCGATGGGGACGCGTGAGTGACGTCAGGGACTTCGGCACTCTATAGGCAACCCCACTGACAATGAAAGGGGAGAATATGACGTAAATCTTGTCCCCAAACGTCTCATATTTACCACTGACAATGAAGGGAGATACTATGACGTAAATTTGTGGCAACACAAAACTACTTTTTTCTACTCACCGTTGTTGTTCCTCCTCCAGCCTGATGAGGGCGCTCTCCAGGGCGTTGCTGTGCTCATCTCGCTGCAAAACAACACATCAAAACATGCACGTTATATGTTTGTGTAGGCTATTATGCGATTGGCTGATGATCACCCCATAGCGATGCTTTGATTGGCTGAGCACACAAGTACATATTATTGAGGATATGGGCAGAAAAGCGAAGACGCCAAAAAGTCATTGGCCCGAATGACATTTGTGATGATTTGATTGGCTGAGCATGAAATGTGATGTATGATGATGATGTATGATTATAAAGCCATAACCACACCAAAGGGTCAAGGCGGCTTTAGCGTTGTCCCTGCGGTGTGATGCAGGGATGTCTTGTACCACGTTGACCCACCTTGACCCTAGTGATTCAACGCATTGAATCCAATGGCCCCAAACCACACCAAAGGGTCTATATGGTTTTAGCGTTAGCTCCTTTGCAACCGTTTGGACCCAAGGAGTTGCATTTGGTGTGGTTAGCACCCCTCACTTCACACGACTGTGATTCTTTTTTTTTCTTTGATTTTTTCTTCTTTTTTTAAAAGATTGTTCAACTAGCCGATCGTCCCGATCTACATCGACACGTTGTGAGCTTGTAGATTGGATATTTGAACCATTGAACCATCAACAGTATATAAAAGTTGATGATATTGAATGTTGTTATTTTAAATGTCTGTGTTTATTAATTATTATTAATTGAATGCACAGACAGGACCCGCATGGAAACAAGACCACAAGGACTTATTTCTTTTCCCTGTGCTATCCTTTTAGTCCAAGTGTCTCACTGTACTCTGTTGTTGTTGCTGTTTTTACATACTATGAATAATAAAGTATTCAATCAGTCAAACTCACCTCTCTCCCCTGGGCCTGAAGATGGCGCTCTAGAGCCTGACACTGATCTCTGTACTCCAACAGCTGATGACAACAACACAACACAACAAGAATAATAATATTATTAGTACTAGTAGTACTAGTAGTAGTAGTAGTAGTAGTAGTAGTATTAAACGGCTGCGTTTTACAATTCGATCAGTCGAACGGCCTAGTTTTACAATTATATTAATTAAACGGCTGCGTTTTACAATTCTATCAATTAAACGGCTGCGTTTTACAATTATATTAATGAAACGGCTGCGTTTTACAATTATATCAGTGGAACTCTCTCTCTCTCTCTCTCACACACACACACACACACACACACACCTTGTTCTGCAGCTTGTGGACGAGCAGGGCTTGTCGAGCCTCTCTCTCTCGCCCCTCTCTCACCTTCCTCCTCCATGCATGTTGTTCACTCTCTACCCGAAGAGAAGAGACTGGATCTAGAGTCTGCTGTAACTGATAAACGCACAAGCACGCACACACACACACACACACACACACACACACACACACACACACACACAGGTTAATACTTTAACGACTGTAAATGACCAAGTCATAATCTGCACGCACGCACGTACGCATGCACACCTTTTTGCCTCCTTTCTGGGGATCCCAAGATGGTGAAACTTGGAACCCTCCAACAACCAGTCTGTGTGTATATTGCCCTAGAGGCCGTCACATATAAAAACTAATATGGTGCACCAGTATTAGCCCAGCTCTGAGACGTAGATGTAGAAGTGGTTGGTACTTAATGACCATGTGGGGATAAATGCTTCCTCTAGGCCAGGAGTGCCCACACTTTTTTGACTTGAGGTCTACTTTTAAAATTGCCAGCTCAAGGTGATCTACCAACCCAAAAAATATTATCCCATTGCTTAAAATAAATAACATTAAGGCATTAGGACTGTTTCAAAATCAATTCTATTTATTCACCTTTTCAGTTACCCCACATTGCAAAGAAGAGATTGTTTTGTTAAAGTTACTCTTTGTAATAACGTCAATCAATTTCAATTTGTAATAACATATTGCTCATAAAATTTTACAAATATTAAAAGTATCACACATAAAAAGCATACACAATCACATGAAGGAATAATGCACCACTCAACTCAACCAGAGCAGAACTCCCACCACAGGACTCTGGCAATCAATGAATACAGTTGCAACCACTATATTAATGGAAAGTATTTCATACAATTTAAGTTAAAAAAATCTGAACTATCCCTTTAATCAGATGACTGCTTGCAGCCTTGCACTGAATGGAGTCCGTCAGCGCTGCGTAATCCGGACAGTCACTGCTGACAGTTAGTCTTAAACAGGCCTCCAAATGATCGTCCGTCAACGTGGAACGATATTTGGACTTAATTATCTTCATGTGGGAAAACGCTGATTCACATAAATATGTGGAGCCAAATAACGCTGTGAGCGAGGCTGCACAAGTCCTGATGTTTGGATACTTTTCCTTCACGAGTAAGCTCCGAAACTCTCCATCGCGGGCGCGCAACTTTAACTGTATCACTGTATCAGCCTGCAGTGCCATGATCTCATTCTCCAACGCAGAAGAGTTCATGTTAAAAAGTGTTGCTATTTTCGAGGCAATGGAATCAACATCAGCTTCTGAATGGGAAGCACATGAATGTAGCGATGGGCTCGAGTAAGGCAAACGCAGTTGGACTTGGAATGTGACATCGTGAAAAAATAATCTTCTTCCCACTCTGCATGGAAGTGATATGTTTTAGGCTTCATTGCCGCGCGCATCTTGCTATATGAACAATGATGGATAGATATCCTTTTAATTTGTTTGTTTAACAACAGAACAGACCCGACGTTCGCCACACTTGAAAACAAGGCACTGCATTGTGGGGGGTTTTTAAGCCGTCGCCGCGCCGTCGCCTGCCCGAGGCGAGGATTGTTTTTTTTGTTTTTTTTCATGTCAGGGCCAAGCGGTCTACCTGCGCAGCGCTTGCGATCGACTGGTCGACCGCGATCGACGTAATGGGCACCCCTGCTCTAGGCTATAGGGTCAAAGGTCACATCATCTGGCGTATTGTAGGGGCAGCAATGGCGCAACAGTACGTTTTAACAGCTGGAGACCTTAGAGACCAACGGCGAGCGTCGTTGGCTCTCACCCAATCGCCCACTAAAGCCGGGGCGAAGTCACCCCCCAAAAGATTAATTATTTGTATCTTTTCGGCCGACGTTCCATCCGCCCACTTTACGCCTGTTCGCCTGCTATCGCCTCTATCGCCAGTAGTCGCCTGTAGGGTCCCGTCGACAAATAATGCACTTCCCGGAAAAATTCGTCTGGCTGGCTGTCGCCCGCTGTTAAAACGTACTGTAAGGGTTAGAGGAACGCCCTTGTTGCCGAAAGGAAACACTTTGCCGACACGTCAAGTTGCAGCCACGAGCGAGCGTCATTTCCATCCACCAGGAAGAGGACCTGTGCTCTTAAAGCGCCATCTTGCCACCCAATGACACTATACTGTTTGGGTACAACTGGGACAGACAGACCGGCGTCTCACCCTATCAGACAGAGCCTGGGCTCGTGACTCCGCCTCCTGTCTCTCTGATTGGCTCTCGGCCAGCTCGTCCTGTAGGCGGGACACTTCTTGCCTGAGCTCCGCCCTCTCCTTCTTCAGGCCAATCAGCAGCTGAGACTCCATCCTGTCAGGAAGTGAAAGGTGCAATGATGGTGATTGGTCAATGGATTCCTCAAGGCTCTATACAAGGGGTTTTCAACCAGTGGTCTGGTGATGGAGAGTTGCTAACCAAATTGATCCTAGTAGATCCTTAACTCTTGAGTGTAAAATGAAACCAAATGTTTCATTGTTCACTCTCAAGAGTTAAACTATTGTTAAACAAAAAAATTAGAATAATTGTTGTTTTTGTTTTTTATTTCATTTTTATCCCACGATTTTGTAACCCATTTTTCACCCCTGTGTCAATTATCTAATGTGATCCTGGGCTCTACACACCCTCCGCCAACCTGGGGAGAGCAACGGAGTTGAACTCATGCTTCCTTCATGCCTGAGTGTCCAAGTCGCTCCTTTACACCTGACAGGGGGGAGTTTCCCTGGTTGGACGTAGCGCGTGGAAGGAACACGTTATTCCAACCAGTTCCTTTCCCCTCCATCAGGCGTCCGGGTATAGAGGATAAGGTAGGGTCAAAAGGCGACCTGAGGTAGCCGATTTGTATAGAAATTAGAAATACAATTTGGAAGCCTTGGTATAGCTACCATTAGGCTCACATAGCGCAGTATCTAACTCTGAGTGTACAAATGGAACCAAATGGACCTATTAGGGATTAGGGTCCAAATGTTGGTTCATTTGTACATTAACAGAGCTAAATTAACATTGATATTACAATATAAATTGGGGTATCAGTCTGTCAGAGATAGAAATGCCATTACACGGGGGTCCTTCAAATTAAAATAGTTGATAATCACTGCTAGAGCCGTAAAAATCTTCTTATGGTGGTCCCTGGCATATCTTTTCAAATGGGGGTCCGCGTTGTAATTTGAGGGTGCTTGAAATGAAAAGGTTTGGGAACCACTGATTTAGAAGACAAATAAAGAAACCACATAGTTCTCAAAACATCTAGGTATCCACCGTTTAGTGAGAAGTGGAAAATAGTAAACCACCTCCGCCCATAAACATCGGGAGTATTGTTGGTTATGAAAACAATAAAAATGCATCGATAACACGTAAACACTCACTCTGTTTATCTCCATCATGGCACACGCTCGCGACTGCGAAGGTTGAGCAACTGTGGCTGATGGTGGAGCACCAGAAACGGCAACATTGATTGTGGGAACAGCATCCTTCTTCAGTCTCAGCTGCTTGCTTAGTCCAGCTTTCCACTGGCCATAGCATCAAAATCACTCGGAATAATCGTCGAGACGCCCGGGGTCCCCTAGCGGCCCCATATGTGCCTAGGGGTCCCCTTCCCCTAGCCCCGCAAGCAGAACCCAAATGTAGTAAAGTTTCTGACACTTTGATTACAATTTCATAAAAGCTTTATGTAGGGTTCCGAGAGGGGTTAGGGGTCCCCATGATCCAGTCTGCTCTTTTGATCCGAGCAAAGCGGTCCCACTTGCGAGCAATCTTCTCGTTTTTTGTCCAAAAGTGCAACGATACATCATCACACTGCGAGTTACTGCACCGGCCAATAACGCAACGCCTAGGCATCTTGTTAGCTTTTAAACTAATATATATTCCGACAACTACATAAACAACAGTCTCCCGACTCTCACTGAGCTACGTGCAATGCTAGCTTGTTATGCTAGCCGGCGTAGCCGCAACTTCCGCAAGACGAGCCTACGTCACGTGATGACGCGTTCGGCTGTTTTCCCGAATGCAAGCCTGTTCACTTTCAGTACAGGGAGTCTCAACTCTTTTCTTCAACTGTGGCTGCATCTATTTTTTTTCTGGACATCTTTAGAGGGTATTTGATAGATTTTAAAAAATATATATTTTTAAAAGGAGATATCCCTGCTTGCCACCCTTTAAACATTACATTGTGTCTGAAGCGGCAGCCTGTAGGCTACTGCAGCTGAACAATTACTGTACACATTTGCACTGTCCCCGGTTAGATTCTGTATTCTGTATGTGTTGCATGTTGTCTCTAACATCAGCCTATAGACTATTCTAGACCACCCAACGTGCAAGGATGTCTTGCCTATGTATGTTCTCTTTCCCAAAGTAAATTTCAAGCTTCTTTGGCAAATGGGCAAATAGAAACAGACAGTATCAGCGTCCATGGACTAAATCAATTTAATTTGCCATAAGCAGACTGCAATCAAATTATTGAAACAGAAGAGGCAAACTAATATTGTTTATGCCGTTTATGCCTGTTTATTTGTTTACATGTCAACATGTGTAAACTTGAAACATTATTGTAGGCCTACTGTAAAAAGTTATCTTTTCCCCTGATCTTTATCAGTATTTAGTTTAACACTAACACTTTAATTTAGAACACAGCCAAATGTGCTGGTCGGTGCATTGCATGGTTTCCGCCGCCATCGGTGGATGAATGTGTGCGTGAATGGGTGAATGTAATGCACAATCTACTGTATGTAAAGCTCCTTGGATAAAGGCGCTATATAAATGCACCATTTACCATTTTATTTTGGGGCGGGCCCGTCTAGAGTTTGAATTACAGATATCCATAGTTAACCCATTCTGAACGGGAACCCATTTTGGTGTTAGCATCATGTTATGCTTTAGCTATTGAAAAATAGCAGATCTACAAGCTCGTAGCGCGCCACCGAGTGGCGCGCTACGAGCTTGTAGGTCTGCTATTTTTGAAAAATCGAAGAACGACTGACATTTTTTTAATCTGATCTCAGGTCAGAATGGGTTAATCAGACCAGTGTGTGTCCAGTGGAAACCTGGTATGAATCTGATCCCAGGTCAGAATGGGTTAAAAGGGAGACATCGATGAAGAAGGACGGGTGAGGAAGGGTCAATATTTGGAATGTCAGAACAGGTCAGCTCCATAGATGGAGATCTGGTTTGAGGTTTGATGTCAGATGTAGAATTGCTGGCCGGCTCCATATATGCAGATCTAGGTGATGATCCAGTCTTCTCCATGTATGGCTATCCAGGGTTTGATGAGGTCAGTTTAGTGATCTCCATATATGCAGACAGCCATATATGGACCGTGTCACGAGGCGTGATGGACTGACGGCCAATTATGGTGGCGTCACTGGCGTGACATGTCACAAGGCGTGATGTACTGACAACTATATATGGAGGCGTGACGGAGCGACGGACAAAACAATGCTGAATATTGTGATAAAGGAAGTGTTCAAACGTATTTGCAACCTGGACATTGAGCTCTTCACAGACAAGGCAAGGGCCAGGTTAACCTAACCTTGACTGACTGTGACATTTCTCTTTAGATTTACTTTATGATACTAGAGCAAGGTACCATCAATGATGCTGATAATGGCAAACGGTCATGTTTAGTTAATGACAGATTTCAACAGATATACAGTCAGCAACATTTTGCTATAAAGACAAGACAACACCTGAATGTAATCCGTACATTCCACCAACCATGAGGGGGATTGTGCTTGCCCTGAGTATAGCCCTTGTGGGTAAGTATATCTTTCTATATATCTATGTGTTTTTGCTCATTTTGTTGTTTGTTGCCATAGTAAAGGAGGGGGCACATAAGTAAATTGTGGCCATTTGCACAGAAAGGGGTTAAAAAGAGTTTAAAGATTTAGGAGTACAACTGATATCACACGTGTTGAGGGGCGCTAGCCCCTCCTATATACAGGTTTAATTTTTGTTTTTAGTTCAATGTTTGTTTTAAAAACGCCATTGACAACGAAGGGAAAATAAAGAGAATTTAATGTTTGTTTTGAAACCGTTTTTTTCACCTAAATCATCTTAAGATGATAAGAGCGCCCCTCACTTGATTTTGGTGTGATTCTTATACAGTATAGCAGTGTTAATGAAATACATATTTGAAACAAATGTTTCTGTTCAATCTCTATACGATTAAACAATGTTTTCAGATACCAACTGTATTTTTACATCAGATTATTCTTAATTTGCAGCGGGCGCTCATAATAACTATGGTAAGTTTATACATGAACAGGAAATGTGCACATTGTGAAAACTATATATTTCTTATACATTATTTTTTAAATATTTTTCCTAAGCTACATGATTTTTTTAAACTACAATAACTGCAGGAGGCCTGCCCTGGTGGAGACCTGTGCACTTTTTCTAGTTTATGCTAAATTCTGCATAGATATCATGTGTTATAACTTCTTGTTTTAGAACCTGAGTTTGCAGCCGGTCAGACCTATGTGTACAAGTATGAAGCCGTTATCTTGGGAGGTCTGCCTGAGCCAGGTCTGGCTAAAGCTGGAATCAAACTCACAGCCAAAGTTATGATCCGCGAAATGAGCACAGGGATCTACATTCTGAAGGTAAAGACTACAAATAGCTTTGAATGAAACTCAGCATTATTAAATTACATGTACTGATCTATATTAAGTAGGCTATATATAAAGTATTTATATGTGGGTTATGGACAGGAATTCTAGACCCCTCTACATAAATGATTTCTAATTGAAAATTGGCTTTCCCCCCTCTAGCTTGTGGATCATGAAATCTTTGAGTACAGTGGCATCTGGCCAAAAGACCCCTTTGTACCTGCAACTAAGCTCCTTTCAGCCATGGCTGCTCAGCTCTCGATTCCCATCAAGTTTGAGTATGCAAATGGTATTGTGGGCAAGGTGTTTGCACCAGAAGGGCTCCCCACTTGTGTGCTGAATACCTACAGAGGTATCCTGAACATCCTTCAGCTCAACATCAAGAAGACCCAGAATGTTTACGAGATGCAAGAGGTTCAAATAATTCCTATTCTACATGATTATAAACCAAAAGGCCAGGGTGATATTTGAACTCCCAAATAATTTCTGTTCTATTTAATACTCCAGGTTGGAACCCAGGGTGTGTGCAAGACTCAATATGTCATTAGTGAGGACACCAAGGCTTATATCCATGTGACCAAGACCAAGGACCTAAACCAATGCCAGGAGAGAATCATGAAAGACATCGGTTTGGCTTACACCAAGCACTGTGTTGAGTGCGAGTATTCAACTGTAAGGGACATTTCTTTTAAACTATGCTTACATTTTCCTGAACAGCATACTGTATGTTTAAACACAGTGGGTGCATGTGTTCTAACTGCTGCTGAGGTTAATTGTGAATTGTGTCTATGCAGAGAGGAATGCTAATGAAGGGTGGTAATGTCTTCAACTACGTCATGAAGCCAATGCGCACTGGTGCTCTGATACTGGAGGCAACGGCCAAAGAGATCATTCAGTTCTCACCTTTCAACATCATGAATGGTGCTGCCGAGATGGAGGCTAAGTATGTAGTTGACTTTTTTCTCTCTTTTTGAACGATACAAATGTATTATATGTTGTTGTTCCATGTTGTTGTTTCTCTGTGAATGTGCGCACGTGTTGTTTTTCCCTTCCGTGCGCATCACGGAGAGGGAAATCATGGACATGGGGTGTAAACGCAGGGATAGTGTCGGTGATGTATCAGGCCATGGAGCCGGGCATGCTCAGCATGCATCAAAGTCTATGACTTGCCGAACTGAACTGCGCACAAAATGTTCGCGCACAACTTGTTACCGGCTCAAATGTATATGACTCACGAAACAAAAGATCTTATTCCTGAAAAACTTCTTCACAGACAATTTCTGAAGTTCCGTGCCATTGTGAATACCGTGGTGGAGCCCATTAGTGTAGAGTATATCCACCGTGGATCTCTGCAGTATGAGTTTACCACTGAGCTTTTACAGACACCCATCCAGCTGCTGAGGATCACCAACCCAGAGGCCCAGGTACTGAGAACCATTTTCTGCTCTGCAGATTATTTTCAACTTTCTCTTCTGGCAGACTGGCAAACACAATGTAAAATTGGAAGCATTGTTTGTTGAGGGGCGCTATAGCCACTCCAATACATGGCTTTTGAGGATTTAATGTTTGTTTTTAAATGGTAAATTGTGCACCGATGGCGGCGGAAAACATGAAAGGCACCAACCAGCACATCAGGAGCAATTAGGGGTTCAGTGTCTCGCTCAAGGACACTTCGTCACTAGCTCTGGGGGAGCCCGGGTTCGAACTGGCAACCTTGCAGTTACCATCCAGTTGCCACTCTACCCCAGAGCATATGTACTTACTTGACCCCAGTGACATACAAAAGCAAAGGGTGCCCCGCACTTCACAAATGTGTGATTTATTTTTCCTCTTCCTGACAGATTGTTGAGGTTCTGCACCATGCGGTGACATGTGGCAAGCAGGTCACTGAAGATGCCCCCCTGAAGTTTATTGAACTCGTCCAGCTGCTGCGTGTGGCCAAATTTGAGATGATTGAGGATATCTGGACTCAGTTTAAAGACAGGCCAGCTTACAGGTAGCGACAACAACATCTAAAAAATAAAGTAAGATTGATTATAAAAATGTCTAGAAAAGAAACAAGGATAGTTTCTTCATTATCAGACAATGGATCCTGAATGCTGTTCCTGCCATTGGAACTCATGCTGCTTTGAAGTTCATTAAGGAGAAGTTTATTGCTGATGACATCACTATTGTTGAGGCCAGTCAAGCTCTGCTGGCATCGGTGCACATGGTGACAGCTGACATGGAGGCCATCAAGCTCATTGAGGTACTATAGGTCAATCCTTAATGAGATTGTACATTTAAATTAATTATGTATTTCATCACATTATTAATTAAGATGTTATAACAATTCTTTCTCTTTACTCTCTTCAGCACCTGGCTTTTAACCCCAAGGTTAAGAAAGTCCCAGTTCTGCGTGAAATTGCCATGCTGGGCTATGGTACCATGGTTGCCAAATTCTGTGTTGAGAACCCACAATGCCCAGCTGCCCTAGTTAAGGTTGGCTTATGTAATTGTTACTTCCATAAAAACCTTAACTTCAGTTAATGAAAGTAACATTTTATTGGTAATATTATTGTTCTCCTGTGCCTTCCATAGCCAATCCATGACCTTGTCGCAGAGGCTGTAATGACAGAGGGTAAAGTTGAGGAACTAGTACTTGCCCTTAAAGTTCTGGGTAATGCCGGTCATCCCGCCAGTCTTAAACCAATCATGAAGCTTCTCCCTGGATTTCGCACTGCTGCTGCCTCTCTGCCAATGAGAGTCCAGGTTGATGCACTCCTGGCTCTAAGAAATATTGCAAAGAAGGACCCCAACTATGTAAGAACAGCAGCTCCTCCGTCTGTGTCCTTACCAACAGTTTTAACATTCCCTATTAAATTAAAATGTGTTCATGACCTTGTGATTTAGGTCCAGCAAGTGGTTATTCAGCTGTTCCTCAACAAGGATCTGCAACCAGAGGTCCGCATGGTTGCTGCTATTGTCCTGTTTGAGACTAAGCTCCCCATGGGCTTGGTGTACACACTTGCTAAAGCCATTACGACTGAAAGTAACCTGCAAGTTGCTACTTTGGTCTACTCCTATATGAAGGCCATGACCAGGAGCACAGCACCTGACTTTGCTCAAGTGTAAGAATCCTAACAGTAATCACTTGTTTCCCTTGTTATTTTAAAAGGATGGTATATCTCATAAATGTTTACCTCCCGATTTCAGTGCTGCTGCCTGTAATGTTGTTGTGAAGTCCATCAGCCCCAAGTTTGAGAGAATGAGTCACCACTACAGCAGAGCCATCCATTATGATGCCTATTACAGTAAGAGCATAAACATTAATTTACCATTAGTTATTACACTCATTGATTGATTGAAATATTTATTTCACAGTATGGGTACAAGTTAAAGCACAATAGTTAATACAAAAACTGTTACTTTGTGGATGAACCATGATAAAGCACTAAACTTGTTTACAACAGGGTCCACCTTTTTCAATTCACTTCTATAAAAAAAAACAGGAAATCATCATACAGTGTACAGTGCCCCATACTGTACAATCATCATGTACAATATGGGGAGAAAGGGGTGGGGGAAAACATCAGACATCTGATGATTTTGACGTTTTCAGATCCATGGATGATGGGTGCTGCTGCCACTGCTTTCTACATCAATGACGCAGCAACACTTTTGCCTAAAGCTGTTGTGGCCAAAGCCCGCACTTACCTGGCTGGAGCATATGCTGATGTTCTTGAGGTAAAAGATAGCCCTCCTTTCCTTGCATGTTAAGGTTTATGCAGGGCTCAGATCCATACACTTCATGTGTCACCTTGTTTGACTTTACCATAATGGTATGATGCAGCTACAACTTTATTAGCTCATTTCCGACAAGGACTCTGATGTTACAATCTTTTCTCTTCATCGTTTTGGATAGACTTCTCTCTATTTGTTGGGTACTTAAATGACAAATGTCCCCTAGTGCTCTATTCTAAGATGCATTGTGGACTCACTGAAACATCTTACACTGATTACATAATTGAATTATTTTTCTCTTCATTTTTCTTTTATTAGGTGGGAGTAAGAACTGAAGGAGTTCAGGAGGCTATTCTGAAAATGCCTGTGCTTCCTGAAGATGCTGACAGAATTACAAAGATGAAGAACGTTATCAGGGCTGTGAGTATAAGGACATATAATTATTACATTCTCTCTTTAAAGAACCGTATGTGATCACAGAACAATTTCATTACAAAAGCTGGACTAACTCAGGTTTACTGTCATCATCCCTCAGATTAATGACTGGAGAGCTCTTCCTTCAAGCCAGCCTCTGGCCTCTGTATATGTCAAATTCTTCGGACAGGAAATTGCATTTGCAAACGTGGACAAAGCCTTCGTCGACCAGGTTATTGAGGTACTGAATGTTGTACAGTTACATTAACTTGTTTATAATCAATAATCATTTTACTCTGAATTGAACACTGCATGTCATCATTGTACACCATGCATGTTTTCCTACAGCTTGCCACTGGTCCTATGATTAAGGCTGAGGGAAGGAGGGCATTTGATGCTCTGATGGCTGGTATTGAATTCCAGTACACTAAACCCATACTTGCCGCTGAGGTACGTCGTATCTTCCCCACTACCATTGGTCTGCCTATGGAGCTGAGTTTCTATACCATTGCTGTGGCTAATGCTGCTGTTGAGCGTAAGTTAATATTAGCTCAAGCCTAATAGAAACCTTGGTGCTTTGACCTTTTAAACTTGACTGAAGATAATCTTTCAACTTCAGTCCGTGCAAATGTGAACCCATCACCTTTCTCGGAGAACTTCCATCCTTCCATGCTTCTTAATGCTGAGATTCAGATGAGGGCTGCGGTGATTCCAAGGTGAAACAAATGGCAACTCGTTCTTTAATTATTATAGTATTAATTATACTATTATTATGTATTATTTGTGATTAACTTTCATCCATTGATGTGAAATATACCTGGCATTGACTTTAAGTTCACATTTTCTTTGCCTTTCAGTGTTGTCATACATACATATGCCGTTATGGGAGTGAATACTGCTTTAATCCAGGCTGCTTTGGTATCAAGAGCCAGAGTCCACACCGTTTTACCTGCAAAGATAGAATTAAGAGCTGACCTGAATAAGGGAAACCTCAAGATTCATGTTCCACCTGTTCAGATCTGGGATAAGATTGTAGTAGCAAAGTATGTATCATTTTCACCAAATAAATTGTACGATTCACCATTTATCATTTATCATTTATCACCATATTTAAATTAATTCCGTTTCCACCTTTCACTGCAGTTTTGAGACTGTTGCTATTGCAAGAAATGTGGAAGATATTGCAGCTGCAAGAATCACACCAATGGTCCCAGCTGCAGTTGCAAGAGACATTTCTAGGGAGTCTTTCACTTCTGAAATCACATCTGTTGCATCCTCTATGGTACGTGGTTTGGTGCATTTTATTCCTGGCCTTATTTTCCATATAAAGTGCTATACAATACTAATAAGTAATTTATTGTCTTGCTTATGTGATTAGGGACGGTCGTTATCTAAGTAGGGATACCCCTGGAGGAAATGCGCCCCGATATAAAATACCATGCCCCTTCCTTACAGTTATTATTATTATTAACGACCTGTGTTTGCTGTTGTCCTGCTGTCACTTCTCTCATTGCCTGGCTATAGTAGCGTATAGTATGTTTTTCTCAAAAAGTCAACATTATCAGCTCCTTCAACTCTCTCTCTTTTTTCTTCTGAGTAATTGTTGCAATGTGCTTCATTTCTTTTTTAAGTTGCATGTGTTTTAATTTTTTTCTTCCAGAAAAGACACGTGACTATGATTTGAACCGATCATAACTAACTATGATAACTGATAGTCTGACAGTCAACCAGAAACATGTTTTAAATGTAATTATCATCGTAGCCTGCCTACTGTATTCGGTAATATTAAAAACCGGATCTCCAACTACAAAGTGAACTGAGCGAGCCCATAGAGTTATGAGTCCCAGCCATAGTATTAAAAGGATAGAGACTGAACCAACCACTCAATGTTAAAGCCCAGATGCACAGGGTTTCCTCGTCATAACTCCATGGGTCCACCTGCAGTCCCCGCTCTTACCACTAGGGCCGAGCGCCTCAACGTTGGAGAGCCTCACTGGGGGCTTGGTCCCAGCGAGTCCAGGCCACAGGGCCAGGCAGTCTGGGTTTGTTGCACATTGCGCGAGTGGTGGAGTGGACAAAACTTCTCTCTGTAAATGAACACCGAAGACCGAACGTATGGATTAACCCGACTGACTGACTGACACTGGATTGATTGATTGATTTATTAACAGATTGGATAATTACAGTACATTTCAAGGACAACTCAATACAAAACTGTCAGCTGTGGACGACACTTACAACAGGGTCCACCATGTTCAATTCATCATAACATTTAGAGACGTACAAATATACACTTCTATATAGCCACAAACAGAAAATCATCATAGAGGAGGTAAAAAGGAAAAAAGGGTGGGTGGAAAAATCAGATTTTACGGGGGCCAGTTTCAAATTGCAGCCGTCCGTAGGTGCCCTTTGAGAGCGGTTTTGAAAGAGTCATGGGATTTGCATGTCTTAATGACAGTTGGTAGGGCGTTCCACATTTTGGTGGCATAGGAGCGAAAATAATTTAGTCCAAATCTAGGTTGCACATGGTGTGATCTCTAAAAGGACCCTCTGACAGGCTGGCAGTGTGTGCTAGGCTACCGTCCCCAGGCAAAGTTGTACTTGAATTCAGAAAAGCTGTATAGTAAAATATATATATAGGCCTATAATAACACAGCCTATTGTATTATCAAAATTGGATCACCCTCCCTTGGACTCCAAGTAAAATTAGCTCACCCTCCCTCTGACTAAAATTAGAAAGGCATCATCCTCCCCTATTTTCCTCCAGCCCCCCTTTTGCTAAATTTCGACTGGTCCCTTATGAGATTGTGTTTTCTGTTTTTCTAGTCAAGGTCATTCCCTGATCTCATTCCTGTTCCTGGTCATATCCACAAAGTGAAAGCCCTGAAGGCCTTCTTTGAGAAGAAAATGTCTGCTGCATCCGAGACCTTTGGAATCAGGGTTGCTGCTGATGTTGTGTCTCACAATGCTGCCTTCCTCAGGGAAGGCCATGCACTCTACACCCTGATTGGAAACCATGAAGTTTTGGTTGAGGTTGGTCCAGGCAAGTAAAGTACATGACATCATCTTATTGAGTAACAGAGGTTGTTAAGAATAATAAGTCATGTATTGTTCTGTTTTGATGCAGCTGGTGGACCAGCCATTGTGCTGATTGAGGTTGAGGTTCAGATTGGAGAAAAGGCAGCTGAGAAGATTCTCAAAGTGATCAACATGAGCGAGGAGGAGGAAATCCAAGAGGACAAGAATGTCCTCCTGAAGCTCAAGAAGATCTTGGTCAGTTCAGGGCCTTCATCATCATCCTCCAGCAGCAGCTCCAGCTCTCGTTCTAGTGTTAGTTCCAAGTCTTCATCCAGCAGTCGCTCTTCCAAATCCAGTTCCTCCAGCTCCCGTGTCTCAAGGGTAATGCTCAAAGTTATCTTGAAGGTCTTCTTTTCTCTTGGGCAAATTTCGGACAGTGAGTTGATCTGTTGTCTTTGTCATTACAGCAGGAGGTGTATGACCCTCCTGATCCTTTTAGAAGGAATCACATTCACAAGGTAATTATCTAACAGCTGTCTAAAGAATGGTTCTTCATCAAGCTATCATGTTCTGTTTTGACAGACATCATATATGTGCCTTTTTTGTTTGCAGCATGGAATTTCCACTGCTAGGGTTTCCACGATGAGCAGTGCCTCTAGCTTTGAGGCCATCTATAAAAAGGTGGGGCATTTTCAATCAAAATATTCAAAGAAACATTTTGATAAGAATCAAAGGTGTTGAAGACCTTTTTA
Organism: Protomyctophum bolini; assembly: GCF_963924005.1. NCBI lineage: Eukaryota > Metazoa > Chordata > Actinopteri > Myctophiformes > Myctophidae > Protomyctophum > Protomyctophum bolini. Next base: position 4,190,257 of record NC_137869.1, read on the forward strand.
ACAACTTGCAATAACAATTTCCATCTTCAGGACAAATATCTTGTCACTCCTGCCGTGACTATCCTCATCCGTGCGAAGAGAATTGGCCAGATAGATCAAGGATACCAGATTGCAGTTTACATCGACAGAGCTACTTCCAGATTGCAGATTATCTCCACAAACCTTGCTGAAAATGACAACTGGAGATTCTGTGCTGATGGCGTGATACTAAGCTGCCACAAACTCACGGTCAGTCTTGCATCTCAGACTCCAATATCATTTGACTTCAACTTAGTTTCATTTTTGTTTCAAATGGGCTTGATTGTTTCCCATATCATTCTCTTAGGCTAGGATTGCCTGGGGTAAGGAGTGCATGCAGTATGAGACTAAGATAATAGCTGAAACTGGTCTTGTTGGCCCAGACCATGCTTTCCGCATGAAGTATACATGGGGAAGGCTTCCATCAAATTGGCAACGCTATGGAAAGTGGTAAAGCCCACAAATCACAATATCACTTTCAAACCTTGTTTCAACTGTATCTGTATGCAATGTTCATCAAATATGAATGTGTCCTTAGGATCTCTGAATACATTCCAAACATTGCCCCAGGACTTGGTGTAAGCTTGGCAAAGGTCAAGAATGCTCCCAAACAGATCATACTGACTGTGGCTGTTGCCTCTGAGAGAACCCTGAATGTTGTGCTGAAGACACCAAAGGTACACTTTTATTGCTCAATCTAATTCTTTCTTGTTTAGTTAGCTTTGCATAGCCTGTATACCATTTTATCTTTTACATTATTAATCATGTCTGGTGTTTTCAATTTCAACAGAGGATCATGTACAAACTGGGATGTGCTCTCCCTATTTATCTGCCCATTGGACACACAGCCGCTGAGTTGGACGCCTATCAGGACAGCCTGCTTGACAAGATCTCCTACATGTTTAATAAGGCTCATGCAGGTAAAACTATTGTACTGAAAACAATGCTTTTCTCCTTGGACTGCCAAGACAATAGGAGCTTTTCGGTGCCTTCTGCCAGCTCTATTCATATTTTTAATTAATAATTTTAATGCCAATAGAAAAATCTGTGATATTCACACTATATCTCATTTTAGCTCGGCAATCCTATAGTATTAGAGACCCAGTCCTGATGGTGGCGGTAACTTCACCATTATGAAAAGAGCGAATCTGGCGATGTAATTTCTGGTTAAACGGATCACAACATCCGCTAGCTTTCTGCACTGTGTTACACAGTGATCTGTCCCCGATGATAAGCGATCATCGTTTATTTTAATAACCAAGTCAAATGAAGCTCTAATCAAGCCCCGAATATCGCATTTTACGCAGCTATACAAATTAACTAAAAATATTCTGGTTATTTTTATTCTAGCCGAGTGCTCCATGGTTGGTGACCAACTGATCACGTTCAACAACAAGAGCTACAAGAATGAGATGCCCGTCTCTTGCCAGCAGGTTCTGGCTCAGGATTGCACAGATGAGCTCAAGTTCCTGGTTCTACTGAAGAAAGATCTCGCACTTCAACAAAACGAGATCAACGTAAAAATTTCTGACATGTAAGTATAAAATGTCTAAGAATGTATTAATTTTTTTGATTTAAGAGATTTGGCAGTTCATTCATTTCTGAACTCTCTTTCAACAGCGATGTTGACCTAGTCCCCAAGAACAATGATGTTGCTGTGAAGGTGAATGGAATGGAAGTTCCCATCAGCAACCTCCCATACCAGCATCCCACAGGTCTCATTAATCTGCCAATCTGAAATTATTCACATTGTTAGCAGACAAATATCCTACTGTACATAATTTGTTTTTGTAACAATTACAGCCAAAATCCAGATCAAACAGACAGGTGACGGTATCACTCTCCATGCACCAAGCCTGGGTCTTCAGGAGGTCTACTTTGATAAGAAGACATGGAAGGTGACACATTTATAATGGAACTATTGGGACTCACTAACTCTCTAATTTATAAATAATGAAAGTTGTCCTAAAAAGACTAAACTCTATGTCCATAAACCACAAAGACTTTCTTTGTTCTCAGGTTAAAGTGGTGGACTGGATGAAGGGAAAGACCTGTGGAATCTGCGGTAAGGCTGATGGGGAAGTCAGAGAAGAGTACAGCACCCCCAACGGACGTCTGACCAAGAGCTCAGTCAGCTTCGCCCATCAATGGGTGCTTCCTTCTCAGAGCTGCCGTGACACTACTGGTAAAACATGTTTCCTTCACATGAACATTGGCAAAACAGCATAAAAAGTTGCTATTCATCTCATTTAGATAATTCTGTACTGAGAAAGTATTTAGTCTTTAAACGTGTGTATTATTCTAGACCAACTATAATGACTATGGTTGGTCTTGAAACAAACCATCTCTCTTTTAATTAAGTACACAACATAGTAAAAAAAAACGAAATACTAAATAAAGCTCATTTAGTGCGGCACATTTTCGTAGAATGACCCATGTGTTCACCTTACTTTTCCAGAATGTTTCATGAAGCTTGAATCTGTCAAGCTGGAGAAGCAAATCGTGGTTTATGGCCAGATGTCCAAATGTTACTCTGTTGAACCTGTGCTGCGTTGTCTGCCTGGTTGTGTCCCTGTGAAGACCACTCCTGTCACTGTCGGCTTCCACTGCGTACCAACTGGTGAGTTTAGAAAACAAACATACACTTTCACAAGTTACACCTTAAATATTATAGAAAAATAACAGCAACATGACATAACACTTTGTTGTCTTCCTCGTTGCAGATTCCAGCATGAATGTTTCGGATGGTCTCGCCAACATCTATGAGAAGAGTGTGGACGCGAGGGAGACCACACAAGCCCATGTGGTTTGCCACTGTTCTCCTCAGTGTGCTTAATCTCATAGCATTCTGTCACATTCTGTTTTGTTTGTTATATCACCAATGTTACTTAAAGCTGCTATAAGCAATAATATGTCAAAAATGTAATGACCTTTTTTTTTTTTTGGTAGACAGACAGCCAGCAATGGGTAGAACGCTCCCTCTCTGTGACACATCTAGGGGCCCGCAATCTGCATTCAAAGATTTTCCTGGTCGATTTGCCTGTCTGCTTCCTGATTGGTTAGTCATTGCGACCGGGTTTTTTTACTTATTTTTCGACCAATGACAAAGCTTCTATAGGAACATCTTTGAATGCAGATTGCAGCCCCTAGATGTGTCACAGAGACTAAATTTGTTTTGGGAGCGTTCTACCTATTTCTGGCTGTCTGAATTCCAGGGGAAAAATATATAAAAAAGGTCTTTAAAAATTATAGCAGCTTTAAAATGTTATTATAAATAAAGATTTCCATCATCAAGCATTTCAACATAATTATATTGTGTGAATGTTATTACTGTGATATATTGAACGGTAATTATACATATCATGTAATGCAGGTGAAATTGGGAGAATTATGGTCGGTCATTGTGTGGTCAGTCAATTATTACAATTCACAATTTAGGCATTTAGCAGATGCTAAAGGTATGGTTTAAACAGTACACAACCTTTACAAGGTTAACCTATAGAGTATTATTCTTTCATCAAACCTTTTTCCCCATCAACATGTTAATAAAAAAGTTCCAATAAAGTTTTCATTACCATTACATATTACCGTATGTGAACGCCTGTTACATGTGCCAGTGGAATCTCAGGCCGGGTATTCTTTCTTACATACTGTAAGGCTGAATTCTCATGGTGATGACTTCTAACACTACTATGAAATAGAACTCACTCCGCCAGGTCAGGCAGGTTATTGTGGGCCAGCAGTGTTCAGAATTGACCAATCAGGAGGTAATATGTGGATCACATGACTAGAGATACTGTGTAGTGTGTATGTGATGTTTGAACCAAAATCAGCCTCCTGATGGCACTATAACAGGCCGATCTGAACAATTCAGTGTGTCGATCGGGCCAATGGTGCTGGAGATTGAACACCATCGGTTAAATGTCTGTGTGTGTGTCAGACTTAGATAGCATTTGATACAGTCTTATAGCATGTTATGTAGACAGCACTATAATTGCATTGTATGTAGTCATAGCATGTCATAGTACATATGTATAGCATAGTAGTATATATATGTATAGTTTCATTATATAGATATTCCACTGTTACTTTCTTAGCTTACGCATGTTTTATGATAAATGTTTTTATGTGATGTATTCCCATGCTTTTCTGTTCTTGCTTAATGTAAGTCGCTCTGGATTAAGAGCGTCTGCTAAATGCCTAAATTGTAAATTGTGTGTGTGTGTGTGTGTGTGTGTGTGCGTGCATAGGGGTGGCCGACCTAAGCAACCTTTCATTAGTTAATTTCTATGTTTTTGTTAGTTTAGGTTAGATATTTTGTATCTGCATGGTCCCACCCTGAGGTGATATTTAATTAAAATTTCTTTATTTAAAAAACATCTTCAGTAAATCAGGATTTTAAAAACTGTTTGGCCTGGTTGTTTGGGATGACAGTTGTAAATATCAATTAGGGCCTGTTAATCAATTATCACAAATATTGTTTTGGGTGTTTGTCCACCCCTGGTCAAGCAGTGCATGGTTCCCTAATTGCGGTGTGGCATTGGAGGGTTTAATTAGGATCACATGGGGGCTGCAAGGCCTCATCTGTTTAGTACGAGGTAGTCAAAGATACAATTGCCACACAATCATAAATCCCTTTCCAGACATTTCTAAATCTACTTACCTTAATACATTATATACTTAGTGAAGGCCTTTATCTATCTCATCTCAGTCAAAATTATTAGATTGTGACCTGTGCCAGAACTTTTGTTTTGATTCATCATGTCTGCAATGTTCTGTGATATCAATGAATATCATGCAGTGTTGTCATTTTATAACTGTAACCTAGCTAACTCCCAATACAGTTGATTCATTTAAACGTGTCAAAACTGTTGGAAATTAAGTTTTGCGGAATAACTTTGCTGCTTTGTTTAAGTTGCTATAATGTTTACGAAGTTCAAATAATGTTAGCTTTGTGTTTGCACATTCACAGAAAGAATTCAATAGTGATGTTTAAATGTTGGCATCACATTAAGAACAAACATGCTGAAATGACATGTCAGCAATGGTCATCTTGACCATTAAGGAGAGATAAAGTGAGCAAATACTTACAGTATAGTCACCATGTGCCCATGTTATTTTAACTTTGAATAGGAGACATGCCACATTAGATAATGGCTTCTAAATCTGTAATACATGATACTATCACCACATTTCCTATGGTTATGAAGGCTCAAACAATACAAATTTCGCTCTCAGCAATAGAATCACTGGTGTACGTCTTTTCTTCACTTTAGTTACAGATGTATGCCTCATGACGACCATTTGGCTCATGAAGACTGTCAGAGGTCAAGCAAATATGAACAAAAAGGGTTTTGTCATTCTGTCAAACACTGATTCGAGATAAATATATTAAAAAAACTAACCAAACAAAAAACGAAACAAAAACAAAAGGAACAACTAAATCCAGACTACTTTTACTATTACATAAAGTTAATCAGCTGGATTGTTGAATCATCAAAAGAAATGCGGCATAAAGAGACACGAAAAAACAATGTGGAACCGATGCTGACCTGGGATATGTCAGTAGAATAGAAGTCAGGTGGCCCTAACCTGAACCTAACCAATAACAACCAAAGGGCTGTCCAAATCTGAAAACCTGAGATAACAAACCATCCAATGGCATACGTGAGAAGTGACTTTACATCACAATGTCATGATCACTATGCTAACCAGGGCCTTGTCAATTCAATTCAAAGGGCATTATTGGCATGAGAAAACATACGTTTACATTGCCAAAGCAGAACCAGGACCAGGACCTTTTTCTGTTAAAGGAGCTTGGAGCACCCGATTCGACTGTTATCAATAGACAAGACCGCCGTGATCACTTAGGATCAGTACGATTGTTTGCCATGAGAGGGCTTGTGCTCTTAATGACTCTGGCCCTTGTGGGTGAGTATGATTTGCCCTGTTCATAAAGCGTTACACCTTTATAAATGACATTACCATGCCATTACTATGCCTATGGCATTCTCACTGTGCCATTACTTGAGACTGCTACAAGGCAGGCAGTTCTAGTGTTATAGTTATAGTGTGTATTTTCCCGTTTCTGACTAGAAAAAGGTTTCTTATGGAAGTCCAAAGTAATGCTGTTGTTTTTTTGTTTTGTTTTGTTTGTTTTTCGAGTAAAATGGCTTAATAATTATTATGAAGTTCAAAAATAGCAATTTGCCGGTAAAGTGTTATCCACATTTATTGGAAAACTCAATGGAAAGAAAAGATTAATAGATGTTTCTGCAGTATAGGTATGCTTTTTTGTATGTTGAAAAGAGTAAGAGGAGTTAGGAATATACTAAGTATGGAATGGAATTCTGGCGGTAGTTCACACTAACCTTGTGTAATTTCTTTTTAGCTGGTCAACACCTTAACTTTGGTACGTGCACACTGTTTTCATTATAATATTTGTTGGTTTCTCGACCCCAGGAGAAAATAAATAAATAAAAATAGTAATAGCATTAAAGGACCACTTCACCACTTTTCAACCTATCTTCATATAATAGGTCCTCACTAATAATCATGATAAAATGGCACAATTTCTTTCTACTCAGTCTGTGTCTCATAGGAGGGCTGTGGGCAGTTCAGAAACACGTCCAACAGTGACATCATCATTAAGCAGATTTTAAACAAGATTCTTTTACAAAAATGTTTAGATTTGTATTATTGTGAGAATTCTATTTTCGCATTGCAACTTTTCAGGACTAGAAAGCCTGCAGTTTCTATATTAGCTTGGATTCCCCATCGATGATGTCACTGGTGGACAGGTTTCTGAACTGCCCACAGCCCTTCTATGAGACACAGACTGAGTAGAAAAGAATTGTGCCATTTTATCATGATTATTAGTGAGGAGTGAGAACTGAGGACCAATTATATGAAGATAGGTTGAAAAGTGGTCCTTTAATCTAATAGCCATGTGAAACGTAAAGGGATAATTCACTCTCAAGCATGAGGTCATTTTAACATCTACTCTGGTTTTTGTGAGCACACCAGACAGCTTGATTTAGTATAGCTATTTGGTTTTACTTTTTATTTCCTATACAAATCCATTATAACTGTGAAAATACAAACATGTTATAAAATAAATAAAAGTAATTGAAAAACCACAACTCTGTCTGGGGTGAAACACAAAAGCCAGAGTAGATGTTAAAATGCCCCCAAACAGTGATATCCCTTTTATGCATATTATCCTCTGTCAACAATCACAAAAAATGTTGTTTCTGCAAATTATATCTTTCATAAATTCAAGGTTATGATAAAGTATGATTGTATTCCTCTTCTAATAGAAGGAAATTGTATTCACAGATCCAGAATTTGCTGCAACTAAGACCTATGTGTACAAGTATGAGGCAGTGCTCATGGGCGGTCTGCCTGATCAGGGTCTAGCGACAGCTGGAATAAAAGTCAGCAGCAAAGTTCTCATCAGTGCTCTTGCCCACAATACCTTGTTGCTTATGGTAAAGGATGACATTTTCAAAGGTAACAAAATATCAACAAGTACTCATTCCTTTACATTAAACAATGTTCTTTATACCCTATAGCTTGTGGAACCTGAACTTTATGAGTACAGTGGTATCCTGCCCAATGATCCATTTATACCAGCCACTAAGCTCACTGCTGCCCTGGCTGCTGAGTTCATGATTCCCATCAAGTTTGAGTATGCCAGTGGTGTTGTGGGTAAAGTGTATGCCCCTGAGAGAATCTCGGGAATGGTGTTGAACATCTACAGAGGCATCCTCAACGTCCTTCAGCTCAACGTTAAGAAGACTCAGAATGTCTATGAGCTGCAGGAGGTTTGTCCAAAAGCCCTTGCAGCTACATAAAAATCCAGATCAGAAAGTGGGAGCTCTCCAGTAACCTTTCCCAAATATCTCTCAGTCTGGAGCTCAGGGTGTATGCAAGACCCTGTATGCCATTACTGAGGACGTAAAGGCTGAGCGCATCCTTCTGACCAAGTCCAAGGACCTTCAGCACTGCCAAGAGAAGATCTTTAAGGACAGCGGTTTAGCCTACACCAAGAAGTGTGTTGAGTGCCAGCAGGTGAAGGCCAATTCATTTTCTGTCCTGAGATGCATTACTGTATACTTGCCATATAATAAAATAACTATGCGTCTATACACAGGGAACAAAGAACCTGAGGGGAGCTGCAGCATACAATTACATATTGAAGCCGGCTGCCGCTGGTGCACTGATATTGGAGGCAAGTGTCAGTGAACTGATTCAGTTCTCACCATTTGTTGAGAGGAACGGTGCTGCTCAGGTGAAGACCATGTAAGTTCAGAGACACAGCATTCAAAACAATGGCAATGCTTTAAATTTTGTGAAATCTCAGATTCATGTTTTATTCCATATTACTCCTTAAGACAAAAGTTCATCTTCCTTGAGATTCAGAAGACACCGATTGTGCCGATTGCAGCTGAGTATGTTCACCGTGGATCACTGAAGTATGAGTTTGGTGATGAGCTTATTCAATCCCCACTTCTGCTCATTAAGGTCAACAACATACAGGCTCAGGTATTGTTTCATATTACTCAAAGATTAATAAAATAATGAATGGGAATATGCTATTCGGCTTACACAAATACCAGTACACAAAACAGACCCGCACCCTTCTCTCTTCACCCTCCTCCCCCCTGGTAACGGGTACGGTCGCCCCTTTTCCATCTCGCCCCACTACTCTACCTAGCTGTAAATATTAATAATAATAAATAACATAATTCATGTTGGTGATTATATAAAAAGTATTATCCTATTCATTTATCATTGTTAAGTTTACTCTGTATATCCACAGGCATAATAGCATGATGATGCCATTACAAAACATGGGCTACATGGAAGAAATGTGTTTAATAAAACAAAATTAACTGCTAGAAGGTCCTAAATTAACTTAATTAAGCAGTCACCGTCTCATGTTATTCTTTCTTAATTTTACAGAGTATAGAGATCGACTACTATACAATCAAATAAATCTGTATACAAGATAATTTCAGAGGGGGGACGGGGGGATGACAACCATTTACTTCTCCACATGTGTCTCCACTGCTTATAATCAATAAATGTTTGCCATTTGTGTACGGCGCACAGAACAAACACCACTCAGCCATTGTAGCTGCAGAAGTCAACAAACGTACCTCTAGTTATATAATATGTGTTATATATATTTTATTTTTTACTTATTTTATATTTTCTTCTCTGTGGCAATATTGTATATTTTATTTTTTACCCACCATTATAATGTCCTTATTTCATGAGACCACTTACTGAATGCCACCATGTTTCTTCGAAATATGTATGACATGTATTTACTATGACACTATGGCATATTTGTTGTCCAACTAGTGGTTTTCAAATGTTTTATCTGCAAGGAACCCCCTGGGGTCTGATGAGCCTGTAATGGCAGTTGTTATTGGTTTTGTGAGGTTATGGTTATGGAAGACCATTTTTTCTCCTTTCCATCAGCTCAGCGTTACAGCTGACTACTATACAATCCATACACAGGGTCTATAACCTACTTGCCATTGTGACTGCCTAAACAAACAACAAACACATTATAAAGAAAATGACTTTATAACTAGCTGAACGTCTTTGTGGAGCTCTCTCTCTCTCTCTCTCTCTCTCTCTCTCTCTCTCTCTCGCTTTGATAGGCAATTAAATGCCAGCACCAATTATTGTGTCACAGTCCAGCCCTGCTGAAAGACCCCACTTTTGCTATTTATCTATGTAAATCTGATGTACTTTAACAAATGAGGGCCGGCCAAATATATACAACACTTTCTTTCTTTCTTGGAAGAAACTCCAGTCACTGAATGTTAATAATAGTTAATAGTTAATAGTAATAGATAACAGTAGCACAATTAGAAATTTGCATTCCATGGTCAGAAAAATAATGAAGTCTGTGTTTGACTGGATTGCTGGATTACTACAATGACCATTATACTTTTGTGCACTGCTCCTCCTTGTGGAGAGGGGTAGGTCTGTCTTACTGAGACAACATGTAAGTCCAGGAAGGTAGTGAGACCAGTGCCTATGACATCACAGGCACTTTGAAATACTCAAATATCTAAAACCACATATTACACACATAAAACCTCAGGAAAGTGTTCTAAATCTTCTAAATAATGTTGTTTTGCAAAGGGGTGAAGTGGCCCTTTAATAGTACAGTACATTTAAGCCCCAAATTTTCTACAAATGCTAAAACGTTCTACAAAACCTGTATATACACTCATTTTGGGGCCAAACAATAACTTGAAGGATAATTGTAGCTCTGATAATTATGTACCATTTGCATGTTAAAATGAATACTTTACATTATACCCCACCATTTCCTTATTATACTTCATTGTTTATACATTTTTTTAAACAAAACTGTCCATTTAACATTGACCTGGCCACAATGTTTAGCTGCACATGGACATGCATCTGTTTAAGGGTACAGGGGGCTTTTGCTTAGGCAGTGTCCAAACCCCCAAAGCAGGCCTTTTTTAGTCCTATATTAATTTGAGCATCACAACTATTTAGGTCAATCTTCAAATGACAAATGTTGATTGATTGAAGTTTTTATTAATTATTTGTTTGCAGAATTACAGTACATTTCAACTCAATACAAAAACTGTTAACTGTGAATGGACAACCCAATAAAGCATTACACTTGTTTACTTTACAAGAGGGTCCACCTTGTTCAATTCATCAAAACATTGACAATGATTTACTCTGTTTGTAGCTTGTGGAGGTTCTGAATCATCTGGCTACCTCCAATGTGGAAATGGTCCATGAGGATGCCCCTCTCAAATTTATGGAACTCATTCAGCTCCTTCGTACAGCCCGCTATGAAGACCTTGACAGACTATGGAATCAGTTTGAGTCCAATCCTGCCTTCAGGTTAGTTTGCACATGGAGAAAGGAAATGCACTGGAACATTTTATAATGGTGTTGCACATAGACCACATTGAATGCATGAAAGACAGACTCATTTAACGCACCAACGTGACGTTTTAAAACCCCAGAGGTTCAAATTCACAGGTCTGAAGAACCACCATTAAAAACCTTATGGTTTCTAATGCAGAGTGTAGACAATCTTTTATTCATTCAGTTTTGACTACTACTCGTGATACCATAGATGAGGTATAAAGGACGAGTCAAAATTGTCTATAGACCTCGATCGTTCACCTTTTTATTTTCTCAGACGCTGGATCCTGGATGCAATCCCTGCCATTGGAACATCAGCTGTTCTGAGATTCATCAAAGAGAAGTTCTTGGCTGATCACATTACAGTTGCTGAAGTAGCTCAGGCTTTGGTGGCATCTGTGCACATGGTCACATCCGATTTGGAAGCCATCAAGCTTTTTGCGGTTGGTGAAACTTCAAACGACACAGTACTTGTTATCCAGTTAACAAGAGTTAAGTTATTGGAAGAGAATAATCCATTTGTATTGGTCGACTCTAGGCTCTGGCAGTCAACGACAAAATTGTGGCCAACCCCATTCTCCGTGAAATTGTCTTGCTTGGCTACGGTACCATGATTGCAAAGTATTGTGCAGAGAAGGTCGTCTGTCCTGCTGAGCTTGTTAAGGTAAAAATATCTATACATAATACAAAAGATATTTGGTCCATGTCTGGATTAGAATCTTCATAGTTCATTATCTTTCTGTAGCCCCTCCATGATCAACTGAGTGCGGCCCTTGCCACTGGTGCAACTGAGGAGCTCATCCTGCTGCTGAAGGTCCTGGGTAACGCTGGTCACCCTATTAGCATTAAGCCAATCACAAAGGTCCTCCCCATGTTTGGCAATGCTGCTGCAGGTCTGCCCATGAGAGTCCATGCTGATGCCATCTTGGCCCTGAGGAATATTGCACAGAAGGAATCCAGGGCGGTATGTGAATTTTCAGTAACAGGGTATATAATCCACAAGGCGGACCTCTGCAAACTACTATACTATTTCTCATCTCCTCTTGTAAATTAGGTCCAGGAAGTGGTTATTCAACTGTTCATGGACAGGGCTCTCCACCCAGAGCTGCGTATGCTTTCTTCCATCGTGCTGTTTGAGACCAGGCCACCAATGGGTCTGGTGACTACACTAGCTAACGTTCTGACCACGGAGGAGAACCTGCAGGTGGCGAGCTTCACTTATTCTCACATGAAGTCCTTGACTAAGAGTACCGTAGCTAGCCACGCGTCAGTGTAAGTGCTCCATTACAGGCCCAGTCAGCATCACACAAAACAATAATAATCAATCTGCGTTGAACAATGTCATTCTTTCATTGCAGTGCTGCAGCTTGTGACATTGCAGTCAAGATCCTTAGCCCCAGACTGGACAGACTGTGCTACCATTTCAGCAAAGCAGTCCTTGTGGATGTGTATAGCAGTAAGAGCTAACATCTGAATTTAAGTTGAATTTAAAGTGATATTTCACTTTTGAAAAAGGTCACCAGAAAAAATAACGGGTGTTTTCGATGAATCTAACATGGTTAAAATAGAGTTTGCCGTTAAAATAGGTTTGTATAGGAAGGGGGTGGGTTAGCTAAAATGGATATAAAATATCTAAATGCTGAATCGAGCAACTTATACACTGTCTGGGGTGTTCACAAAAGCCTGAGTAGATGATAAAATAAGCAAAACGTTTTTTTAAAGTGAAATATCCCTTTGAGTTTCCTTTTGCTTAATCTTTTCTGTATCCTCAAACCGTCTCATTACACTATATGAAAGATCCCCTGATGCTTGGTGCTGCCGCAAGTGCTTTCTACATCAATGACGCTGCCACAATCTTGCCCAGATCGATTGTGGCTAAGGCCAGTGGCTTCATGGCCGGTGCAGCTGCTGATATTCTAGAGGTGTGGACGAGATGTCAGTTTTCCTCTAGTGACATTTGATTTCATGAAAAAGTAATGCAAATGCAATTCATACATTATTTCATTTTTGTTCAGGTTGGAGTAAGAACTGAGGGACTCCAGGAGGCTCTTCTGAAAAACCCTGCTATTTTGGAGAACACTGACAGGGTCACCAAGATGAGGCGTGTCCTTAGAGCTGTAAGCAACAAGAAACATGAAGAAGAGTACAAATACAAATTGTTCATCTCAGTGCAGGATGAAATGCACATAATGAAAGCACTGTACAGATGTACAGATGGTATGACCTTTTTTAACAGCTTTCGCATTGGAGAGGTATGCCCAATAGCAAACCCCTGGCATCTGTGTATATCAAATTCTTTGGACAAGAAATTGCTTTTGCGAACATCAACAAGGCTGTGATTGACCAGGCCATTGCGGTATGATTCCAGAACATAACCTTCCATCCTTGAAATAGCTAAATAAATTGTATTTGACCACCTTATGAAATGTGATAATGAAGCAAAATTCTACCCTGCAGCTTGCCACTGGACCCACCGTTGAAGCATATGGAAAGAATGCTATAAAGACTCTGCTGTCTGGCACAACTTTCCATTATACTAAACCTATACTGTCTACTGAAAGTCGTCGCATTATCCCCACTGCAGCTGGCTTTCCCATGGAACTCAGTGTTGTAACTGCTGTTGTGGCTGTTGCTTCAGTCCAAAGTAAGTAATTATTGACTATAACACCCACAACTTGCAGCCCAATGCAAGTAACATGCACTTTGGATTAGTTCTAGTATGTTGTACTAGTGCACAATCCATGGTGTGTAGAGTGGGTTAAGTAGTGCTTCTATACTGTATTTGTTTTGGTATAGTGAAGGCCAAGACCACTCCACCACTACCAGAAACCTTTAATCTTGCCCACATACTGGAGACAGCCATCTGTCAGCTTGAGACTGAGATCAAACCAAGGTAAGAAGATCTATCAATGAATCAATCAACCACTCTTACTACAGTGATATACACGTATAATTCGATAACAGTAATATGTATATGTCTGTGTACTGTATTCATTGTGTTGTGCCCGAGGACCCCCTCTAAAACGAGATGCTGCATCTCAAGGGGCTATCCTCTAAATGAAATACAATTTCAATATATATATATATTTAACCCATTCAACCTGGGAAAGCAGCTGGTTCAAGGTTCAAGGGTTCAAGGTTGTAACTTTGTTACATCTTGTGTACAGGTACATAAGAGTAAAACTTATTTTAGTTTGGCTTCCTTACAGACAATGCAGCAGCATATAGATAGCATAACATTCAAACAACAAAACACAGCAAGCACAGAAAACAAAGAGATATAAGAGTGCAAGAAAGAGCATTCAAAGAGTAAACGTTATGTGAACAGCTTCACAGTAAGTTATGTTGTAACAAACTGCAGGTTGAAAAGGCCCTCAGCTCTGAACTCGGTAAAATCTGCACCTGGCTCGCTGATAACAAACTATCTTTACACCTGGGGAAAACTGAATCCATTCTCTTTGGATCTAATAGTAATCTCAGCAAGGCAAATGGCTTCTTGGTTAGAGTGGATGACAATGTTATCACACGTAAAGATGAAATTACCTACCTAGGTTCCATCCTGGAGGCTAATCTTTCCAGTGATAAAATGGCCACCAATGTAATCAAAAAAGTCAACCAAAGAACAAGATTCCTTTACAGGATCTCCTCACTGGTCAACAAAAACACCTTAACAGGTTTCTTTGACTATGCATGCACCTCCTGGTACCACAGCACCTCAAAGGCCCTTAAAACTAGGCTCCAGACTTCCCAAAACAAACTGGTCAGGCTCCTACTTGGCTTAGGGTCGACGACAGAGTACAGCATATTGCAATGGGTCTGGTCCACAAGATTCGATACACCACCAAGATACCCATGTACCTGTCTAGATACTTCCTTAATGTTAACGAAGTCCACACCCACAACACCAGAGGGAGTGCTACGAACCATGTACAGCCCAGATTCGGCACAAACAAGGGACTAAATTATTTTCGCTCTTATGCCACCAAAATGCGGAAGGCCCTACCAACAGTCATTAAGACATGCAAATCCGTTGACTCCTTCAAAACCGCTCTCAAAGGGCACCTACGGACGGCTGCAATTCGAAACTGGCCCCCGTAAAATCTGAATCACCCCCCCCCCCTTTCCCCCCACAGTATATGTTTCTTTTCCCTTTTTACCTCCTTTATGATGAATTCCTGTTCTGTTCTTTGTCTATATAGAAGTGTCTATTTGTACGTCTCTAAATGTTTTGATGAATTGAACATGGTGGACCCTCTTGTAAACAAGTGTAATGCTTAATTGGGTCGTCCACTCACAGTTAACAGTCTTTGCAGAATTACAGTACATTTCAAGCACAAACTCGATACAAACTGTTAATAAATATTTAAATCAATCAAAGTATGTTCCATACAGTATACAACACAATTTAGTTTAAGGAGGTGCAATTTGAGGTTATATGTTCCGTATATACAACAATTTTAGTTTAAAGGGTACAATTACAGCCAGGGTACAAATACCAGGCCATGGAGCAGCCAGTCAGAATGTGTCCTTTTAGATTTTATACGTTGGCTATTCAAAAATGTCTTGTATTTGTGTCTTGAAAAATCTTGGAAGTGAGGGCATTTGTAGAATCGGCCTCAGGTCCTCTAATAATATTCTAAATGATTTGTCTCATTATCCTAGCATTGCTATGGAAACCTTTGCTATGATGGGAGTAAACACTGCAATGCTCCAGGCTGCTGTGTTGACAAGAGGTAAGGTCAACTCTCTCTTGCCAGCAAAAATAGCAGTAAGGCTTGACATCACTGAAGGCAACTTCAAGATTGAGGCATTTCCCATTACTGCGCCTGAGTACATTGCATCTGTGCAGTAAGTCATACATTTTTCTTCATGCATTTCTTTCCATTCATTTCTAAAATGTGCAAACTTCGAAACTCTCTTTATTCTTTCAACAGAGTTCAAACTCATGCCGTGGTCCAAAATATAGAGGATCTTGCAGCTCCAAAAATCACACCCATCATCCCTGTCAAAATCTTGGAACCCATATCCAAAGAGAAACTGACATCCATGATCTACTACTCTTCTCTTGTTGGCAGCTCAGTGAGTTGCAACACACGCGTGCATACACTGATAGTTAACCTAGTCCAAATACTTATACTCCTTTCTTCTGTTGTAGTCAAAGTCTTCTGAGGTGCTTTATCCTGATATGCCAGTTAACATGGAGCCCCTCGTAAAGGCAGCCCAGTTTAATAAGAAGTACTGTGCTACCCTTGCCATGAAGAGTTGTGTTAAGATTGTCTCAAAGAATGCTGCATTCATCAGGGACACTGCTTTCTACAAACTGATTGGAATGCATTCTGTTGCTGTTTATGTGAAACCTGGCAAGTGTTCTAAATAGTAAATACAACATACAATTAAATATACACTATATAAATATATCTCGCGCACACACACACACACACACACACACACACACACCTTGTTAACATTGCAATGTCATGGTTTGTTTTCAGCTAAAGGAGTAGTCGTTGAGGGAGTGTCGATGGAGGTTCAAGTCGGACCAAAGGCTGCAGAAAAGTTCATTAACCTATGTGAAGAGGAAGTCACTGAGGAAAAACCAGTCTTGCAAAAACTCAAGAAAATCCTGTATCCTGGTCTGAAGAATGGCAATGCCTCTTCTTCCAGCTCCATGTCCTCACCCGTCTCCTCCAGTTCCTGGTCTCGCGTCAGCGGCAAAACCGTTGATGCAACTGTCCCGGTTGCTAAAGCAAGCAGCAGCAGGCTGAGCTCCAGCAGATCAGCGAGCAGTTCTTCTAGCTCCAGCTCTTCCAGGTCGGCTCAGATCTCGAAGGTAACTCATTAATTATACTGTATACAGAAATACTGTATAAGAGCTCTTCTTATCACAATTCATGAAAAAGTGGAGCGTGACTGACAGAAATATTTTGGTTCCAAACAGGCTATCATTTACCCCCATACGTTCCAGAGGAACCACAAGATGCAGGTATATTTTACTTATCTTGGGAAAGGATAAGTCAAAAATTATAATAATAAAAATCAATCAATTTCTCACAAATCTCCTATGACCTTTGTACAGACTATCATCTCTCAAGCCACCTCAGCAGTGCAAAACTCCAAGAGCAGAAGCAGTGCTTCAAGTCTTGAGGCCATCTACAAGCAGGTAAAGCTTTATCCTCTTCGACAGAAATAAAAGTGTAATCTGTGGGTGAATTTACATCGGTTAACACTGTTCCTCAGAATACTGTATGCCTGAGCGAGGTTTCCCATTTCATCTCCTTGACCTTCCGTGTGATAAGAGCTGACAAGAAGTTGCAAGGATATCAGTTAGTTGGCACCCTGGACGAAACTAATGCCAAAGTGCTGTTAAAAGTTTCTTCTTTGTATGACAACTACTGGAGGTTAATCATTGAGGGAACTGTGATTAGCAAGCATAAAGCTATGGTAAGAAGCCTTTTATTTTTACGTCATCCATCTTACAGCATGAAGCTGCCCTATCCAGCTGCCCTATCCAATCAGCTGAATGTTTATCCCTACAGGTCAAGGTTGTCTATGGTACGGCCAGTCAGCGTATTCAGGTTGTGACCACCACTGAGACCGGTCTAGTTGGTCCAAACCCTGCAGCCCGCCTGAAAGTGGATTGGCAAAAATGTGTCAAACCAATCCTTCTGCGCTATGCAAAGATGTAATTCTAAGCATACCTGTGCATACATTCTGTGGTACTTTATACAGTATATAGCATGCATTCCTAATTATGGCCCATTTCAAATTTAAAGAGCCATTTCTAAACATGACTTTTATGTTATAGTGCCTACGAGTATGTTCCTGCTGCTATCCTCAATTCACTGGTTGGAGGAAGGACACAAAACACAGCAGACCAAATGTCACTAACTGTGGTCGCCACAAGTGAAATGACTCTGGACATCATTTTGAAAACACCAAAAGTATGATGGATCAAATTTTGTTCCTGGATCACTGAAGCTGTATTCGGTTTGTTTGTTTATTTAATATGCCTAATTATTGTTGTTTCCTTCTTGCAGGCGACCTATTACAAAATGTCTATGCCTCTTCCCATCTCTCTGCCACTTGAGGAATTCAGTGGTCTTTCCCCTTTTGATGACAACATGGTTAACAAATTGCACTATTTGCTCGCCGAGACCAATGCAGGTTGTTATTATTTTATTTTCTATCGTTTACCAATTTTCCCACATGCCTAAAGACAAATGTAATAACACTATTTTGAGATTTTTCCCCCCCTTCCAATTCATTTGTTTTGTCTGAACAATAAATTGTTCAACAACATATTCACAGCTACATGTAGCTTCATCGACAACAAAATGACCACGTTCAACAACAGGAGCTACACCAATGAGATGCCTGTCTCTTGCCAGCAGGTTCTGGCTCAGGATTGCACCCCTGAACTCAAGTTCATGGTTCTACTGAAGAAAGATGCGACTGGACAGAACTATATCAATGTCAAAGTTGCTGACATGTGAGTCATTGAAAACCATGTCCATGACAGACTCCATGTATAACATGTAATAATATTAGTATTAATAATAATAATGCCATAATAATGTGTTACATGTGTGCCTTTTCAGTGACATTGACCTGCAGCTAAAGATCAATCGCATGATTGCGCTAATTAATGGAATGGAAATTCCCATCAACAACCTCCCATACAAGGATCCCACAGGTTTATACAAATATTAATTACATCCTCCAGACACTATATAGCAGTAAAAACCACCATACCAAATTAACTTTTCCAAAATAAGCATTATGTTTCTGACAAACCAAGGTTTCTCATATTTGTTCCTCAGAGACAAATATTATCATTCTGCTTCAAATACTTTTTAATAAGCATGATTAAGCCACAGATGACCTGAATATTTAAACTGACCTGAATAAATTATTTTGATATGTTTTACTATCAGCTCAAATCCAGATCATACCCAAGGATGAGGGCATCACTGTCTATGCTCGAAGCCATGGACTTCATGAAGTCTACTTTGCTAAGGACACATGGAAGGTAAAAAATGTAATCATTGTTTTTAAGAAGTGTTAAATAGCTCTATATTCCAATAGCAATGTGCCGGAGATTAGCTGGTTAACAGACGGAAGGAAGGAAGGACGGACGGACACACGCGCACACACACACACACACACACACACACACACACACACACACACACACACACACACAAACACACACACACGGAGTGCAAACCATACTCTCCCCATGCCTTCGGCCCGGTGGAGACAATGATCAAACAATTGGAACATTGATTCTCTCTCCTGATTGGATAAAATTGGTATCCCAACCTGTTGTGTTTACCAAAGAGCTGGAGAGATGGATGGGGAGCCCACCGATACTGAACACTACAGCCGGGATTACAATTTGAATATAGAGCTTTAACATTAACAACAAAAAACATTAGTTCTACCCCCATTAAGTAAAAGCATAAATGCAGTGTAATGACTATACTCTTCAAATATTTTGTTAAATGTACTTTTAAATGTAGGCTAATCAAAAAGGTGCCCGAAACCTTGTAGCTTTACTATAAAATGACCCAAATGCATAAAACTCAAATTCTTGACCATAGGATTCATCTAACATAAAAACAGCTGCCGACAGTTGAAATAGCTTATAAAGCCATTTATGATCATGAACTGACATAATATACGGTATGTGTGGCCATTCCATTCAGGTTAAAGTGGTGGACTGGATGAAGGGACAGACATGTGGACTTTGTGGTAAGGCTGATGGGGAAGTCAGACAAGAGTACCGCACTCCCAACGGACGCGTGACCAAGAATGCAGTCAGCTTCGCCCATTCCTGGGTGCTCCCTGCTGAGAGCTGTAGTGACACTACTGGTAAAACCTAGTCCTTTTGTGTTTCATTCAAAACCATGGCATAATAAACCAAGATTAGTGACATAAAAAGCAACTGAAATGTTACACACATGGATTAAGCGACTCTCTAAAAACACAGATGAGGGATTGCCTTTTAAAGCAAGTAAATTATCCATACCTCGATCTCCATTACAGAGTGCCGCATGCGTCTTGAATCTGTGACGTTGGGCAAGCAGATCATGGTTCATGGGCAGGAGTCCAAATGCTACTCTGTTGAGCCGGTGCTGCGCTGTCTGACTGGCTGTGTGGCTGTCCAGACCACTCCTGTCACTGTGGGCTTCCACTGTGTGCCTGCTGGTAAATTATATAATTTTAAATATATAATATATAAAAAAAGAAAGAAAAAAAGAACAAATGTGTAAAAACAGTTTCATAAGCTTTAGCTGGAATATTTAGTGGGAAATCTCAGTTCCTAACTTGTGATTTGTGTATGTTAAATTTGACTGTTAGGGCCGATTCATACTCCTATTTTACCACTGTTCTGGCGCTGTAGTGCCGAAATGATTTCAGCTCATCAGAAATTTTCAGTAGCACCGAAGAGCCGACTTTAAGACGGTACCCGTCCCCCAAAACCTCAAATGACGACACATTGTAGGCTCTACAGTACCGAACCGACTTTTATTCATCTCTAAAATAAGAGTATGAATCAGCCCTAAGATTTCATTTTGTATTTTTAGTTGTATTTGCCTTATTTAGGACCCCCTAAATAAGGCTCTAATGGGTGACCCTTTAATAAACAAACTACTTCACTCTCTTCACAACTGCAGATTCAATGGTGAGTCAGTCTGAAACCAGTGGCTACGACATGAGTGTGGACCTGAGGGAGAAAACAGACGCACATCTGGCCTGCAGCTGCAACACAGAGTGTGCTTAAACTCTTTTGCGTCATGTTGTGTGTCCTTTGGGTCTTGTGTGTCATTCAGTTACGTTATTTGTTATTATCTCAGCTCAATTGTCTGGGTTACGTGATAATAAATATAGAACATAAACAGAATCCCAAAATATGTTGCCTGGAAGTTATTTCTAAATGTTCTGAAAGTTATAGGTTTGTCCAAATATAGGTTTATTATGTGGTAAAGACAGACTGCCTTTCCCACACATTTTTATTTTAGCCTCGCATGCTTAGACCCATTGTTGACCTGTCTAGCATCAAATGCTGGATGAGTGAGAACTTTCTCAAGCTAAATGAGGATAAGACATAAGTTCTCATAATCAGTTCTAGTTCAGATTCAATTTTTTATTGCCATGTCAACAAGTTGATAGGAATTTGTCTTGGTTCATACAACATATACAGACAACCATAGATACAAAAATAAGGACAATACAATACAAAAACCAGCAGCATAGGGATTACATTCAGTTTTTTAAAGTTCTATATGCATATTGCTACATACATACATCCATCAGCCCAACTGTGCCTAATGAGTCAAGTTCAGATGTCTAATGGCTACGAGGTAAGTGCTATCTCTGAAGCGAGATGTTGAGCTCTTGATACTTCTATATCTCCTGCCTGATGGGAGGAGATTGAAGAGGTGATGTGCAGGATGGGAGTTGTCTATGATTTTTTTGGCCTTCCTAATTATTCTGGTGGAGTAGAGTGAGGAAAGTGTAGGGAGGCTACATCCAATGGTTTTTGATGCACGACGTACTACTCTTTCCAGCTTTGCCTTGTCTTGAGAGGTTGTGTGACCAAACCAGACAAGCATGGAGAAGGTAAGAACACTTCAATAGTGTATAGAAGTGAGTCATGGCTGCTTGGCTGACTTTAAACTTCTTAAGCTGCCGCAGGAAATAGAGACGCTGGTGTTATTTGCTTATTATGAGACCGGTGTTGAGATCCCATGATAAGGATTCATGGATGGTGGTCCGGAGGAACCGGAAGGAGGAGAGTCTTTCTACCTCTTCCCCATTGATGAAGAAGAGGGGGGGAGGGGACTCGAGATATTTTTCCTAAAGTCGATGAACATCTCTTTGGTTTTAGAGATGTTTAGAATCAAGTTGTAACTCTCACACCATCTCACCAGCTCCTCTACTGATCTGCGGTAGTCGGATTCATCCCCGTTGGTAATAAGACCTACTAAAGATGTGTCATCAGCAATCTTATACATCATAACTGTACTAAAGTGAGATTGACAGAAATGAGTATATAAAAAGTACAGAAGTGGTGGAAGGACACACCCCTGGGGGGCCCCAGAGCCTAGTGAGCAGAAAGAATCAATAATAAGCAGACTTGGTAACCTGACTGTAGAAAGTAACAGTACAGTAAAGAACTGAATTGAATTTTTAATTTACACATTAATTATGTTACCAAGATTGCCTTTTTTCACCTTAGAAATATTGCACGAATCAGAGCCTATTTGTCGTTGGACGATGCAAAAACGCTAATCCAACGCACTTTTTTCTGGACTGCCTAAGAAAACAACTGACAGTTTACAACTTGTCCAAAATGCGGCAGCCAGAGTTTTAAGATGTTTTTAGGATTGATTTTAAGATTATTTTACTTGTATAACTTATAAAGCTATCAATGCTCTCGCACCTTCCTACCTACATGACTGCCTGCCTAAATATGTCCCAAACCGCCCCCTAAGGCCACTGCTGGCCTGCTCGCTTTGCCTAAAAAAATGGCAACTAAAAAATACGGGGAAGCAGCTTTTTTCTTCTACGGGCCGACGGCGTGGAACAAACTCCTACTGTACCTTCGACAGGCAGCCTCTGTAGACATTTTAAAGCACAGCTCAAGACCCACTTCTACACTCTTGCTTTTAATTGATCTTTAAAAATGTTATTCATGTCCTCACTGTATTGCATTACTGCTATTATTTTTAATATTTATGCCTTGTTTTTCTTTTCTTTCTCCATTGCTCTGTAAAGCACTTTGAGCTGCATTTCATGTCATGAAAGGTGCTATACAAATAAAGTTTTATTAATATTATTATTTGGAGACCTGAGCCCTACTGATAAGGATGGCATATGAATACTGAAAGTATTGATACTTGTGAATGCAATTCTGTAATTTACTTTTAAGAATCGATACCCATACTTCAAGAGTTAATTAAAAATTGTTTTGTCATGGAACTGAAATACATTATTAATTATTAGACAACAAAAAAGGAAGTTACCACCAGACACATTGGAAAGAATCAACCAAAAAGCAAAGCAAAATAGAATTCTATTCGGGCCTAGAGAGAGAATACACAGATTATCTGATCTCACGATCTAGAAAGGCTGCCACAGGCAGACCTGCCTTCCGGAGAGGAAAGCTGTGCAGTGTGCATTCACAATACACAAAATTAGGTGGACATCAGAGACACACTTTCCATAGATCACAAACATCCAAAGAGAGTTTTAAAACATGACCAATGACAATATTCCATATCTGCTGGGTGAAGTACAACAGTGAGTGTGCAAACGCAGCAGCAAGATTTGTGAGCTGTTGTCAGCATGACAGAAGGATGTCCACTGAAACACAACCACCCTAAGGACTACCAGTAGACGCCTAAGAGCGAGAAGCGACCTCGGGCGAGGTCGCGTGCACGCATCCGCCTGCTGGGCGAGCTCTGGCATGAGGGGGGGGGGGGTCAGATCAACATGGAATGAATTCTGTACTGCCCATATAAGGAGCATGTCTTGAGTGTACAGGGTTTGATGAAGTCATATCAACATATGGAATGTCAGAACAGGTCAGCTCCCTATATGGAGATCCAAGGGTGGTAGCGAGGACATTCTCTAGTGTAGGGTTTGATGAGGGCCCAGGTAGGGCCGGGCCTACATTTTCGGCACGGCTGCACCAATAACTTTGGGGCAGGCCCGTCTAGAGTTTGAATGGACAGGTATCAGTCAAAAGGGAGACATCGAAGAGGAAGGATGGATGGGGAGGATCAACATATGGAATGTCAGAACCGATGACATATACTGTACTGTACACCCAGCTGCAGTCCCAGACATTTCTCCTAAAGTGTCTCCCTCAAACACGTCCAAAATTGTATATGGTGTTTTCCATATGGACGAGATCAAATACATTTGTTTACATCCAACGGCCTGATGGTAAGCCTGGCACCGAGGCTACTTCAGGAGTGGGTGTACAGATTTGGACCAATCAGATCGTTTTGTAGGCAAACCGGATCTTCTTTCCACACAAACTTGTCAGGGTTGCCAAGTCTGCTTATTTCCCGCTACTTTTGGCTTAAGGCTAATAATTAGTGTAATACATTACCAAAACATTATTTATCGACATAGACATAGGCCTACATAGTATCAGCTTAGTGTTCGCTTATGTGCTAAAAGAGTGACTTTGAGAGTTGTTTCGCCGTTACAATGGAAGTAAATGAGAGCCTATTTTCTTTCCTAATATGTACTATTAAACTGCACAAGCGAAATAATTCATGGAATTTACTAGTTTGCTCATAACAAGGTAAGAAAACCCTCTTTCTGAGGTCCACACATGCTGTATAGCATTATTGACACTGCAAAACCATTTTGACCAGCATTGAAAGCTTGACTAGTAGGATCCTAACCTAGTAACCGTTGCTAACGTGGCATTAGCCAACAACGGGCTTGGGTGGGACTTAGTGAAGAGTCAATTAATCAAATGTGCACAGAGCAATACCTTTAATATGAAAAACTACTGCTACCTCTGTACTATTAAATACACTTGCTGCCATTTGCCTCACAGGTTTTATACCAATGACAGCTATTAACAAATATTGCCATTTGTTCCAAAAAGCTTCAAACAAAGTTATTGTGAGAGCCTCGGATCTCTCAAGGAATTGATCCCGTAGCTGGACCTGACTGACGTGCCATTCTAATGCCGTGCTGTTTATTCCTGTGTGTCAGCCCCAATAACATCACACAGGAAAAAAAAAGAAATAAACTTAATATTCAACGAATAACCGTGTTTTTGGGGAACATGGAGAGGAGCTGTCGGAAAACGTGAACTTGACGCTTATGTAACAACAGCGCCACCCCAATGGTTACATAAATGTGTTCGACATTAGTGGTCATTTGGACCTTACACACCGGCCCCTAATCTCCTTTTCCTCTGGTTTTACTTCCGCCTCTCTTAAAGCAAGTACACGTGCTCATCCTTTCCAGCAAATGGAATCTCTATTCTCCAACGGCTCTTCTCCATCCCCTTGACCTTCAACCTGAGTACCCAGGCAACATCAGTCTTCGGTTTCTCCTAATCTGAGCAGCAGGCAATGCCCTGGTAAGTAGGAGTGTACATGTCACACACATTGATATTTTTTACTGTGTCCTCTTTTCTCACATCCTGGTCATTCGAGTGCAAATAGATCTCCAACACCGTTTTGGACCACTCCTCCTCCTTCAGCCATGGCACTTTCTTTTCATGCTCCTTTGGTGAGTCTACAATGACAAGAGTCAGTTAACTCCTGGTGCCAGCCTTTGTTGAACCCTTTCCTCAAGCCCTGGATCCTTTGCCTATAGCCACTTCAACCTGAACATGAAATGACCAGCATCAAACCAAATATCTTATATATAACCAAACTGGTTAACCAAACAAATGCTACCACCAAAACACTTTAACTACCGTGCACCTCCTCCTAATGCCAAAATACCATGACTAATTTGCCAATCTCCAAAAAAAACAGGAAGTTCACAACCAATCAGAGTTCAAATCACGAGCCCCCATGTTATGACCTGGCTCTTGGGCCATAACAAAGGAGGAAGACACACGGCTGTTTAAAAGTGCACAAATCAATATTTATTTACAACATAAACAAACATATGAATCAAACAAACAATACTAAGGTGTGTTAATCAGTAGATCAGTAGTGTAAGTGAGTGGATGTGTGGTGGGTGTAGTGTGGGGTGTTGAATGGTGCAAAGATGCTGTCTCATGGAAGGAGAGAGAGAGCCTGAGTGTGGCCACACCCAGCCTCTTATAGTGCACCCTGGGAACACTGGCCAGGTCCTCCCAATGCACCCGATTGGCAACTCGGCAGGACCTGTGGAAAACAAGACTAGGCCTACCTAACAAACCACACAGGCCCTAGTAGGCCAAACTACAGGGGGCTGTGACACGGTCATCAGGACCAATACCATCGTCAATTATACAAACACCACCTTCAGTTGTTGTACCAGCATTTTCATTTAAACCTTCATTAGTACAATTTTCATTTGCATAACCCTTGTTTGTGACACCAGTTTCATCATATATCTAGGGTTATCTTCACCACTACCACCTTCATTATTTGCAATCCACATTTTTGCATTAGAAACAGACCACGTCTCTTGTTTTTCCCCCTTCATCATGGGGCATAAAACCCAGCAGACTGGCATGCATATATTTCGCCTCATTACACACCTGGACCATTTCAGTAAGAGCATTTTGTACCTTAATTTTTTCATTATTGACCATGAAACCTTGCAATTCATTTCTCATTTTAGCTGCTATATTAAGTTTGCGCTTTCTTCCCGCTCGCAACCTGTCGCATTTCTCTGCAATCGCTTTTGCAGTCATTTTTACCACTCGTTTCTCAACCCCGCCCGTGGCGTCACAGCTAACAGTGGAGCTCAAGTCCGTCTCCTGGGGCCTGGGCTACCTCATCATGAATAAATATAGTCAGTGAGTCAACGACAGTTCGTAGTTTGCAAACTTTGCACAACAAAGTAAATCACTGGAAGACTGACAAATTGACAATAGTCGACAGGCAACAATAAAAGTCAATTGTCAGTCTGCTTCAGCAAACAAACTGCAGGTTGAAAAGACCCTCAGCTCTGAACTCGGTAGAATCTGCACCTGGCTCGCTGATAACAAACTATCCTTACACCTGGGAAAAACTGAATCCATTCTCTTCGGATCAAATAGTAATCTCAAAAAGGCAGATGGCTTCTTGGTTAGAGTTGGTGACGATATTATCACACGGAAGGATCAAATTACCTACCTAGGTTCCATCCTGGAGGCCAATCTTTCCGGTGATAAGATGGCCACCAACGTAATCAAAAAAGTCAATCAAAGAACAAGATTCCTCTACAGGATCTCCTCACTGGTCGACAAAAACACCTTGAAGACCTTAACAGGAGCCCTCGTACAAGGTTTCTTTGACTATGCATCCACCTCCTGGTACCACAGCACCTCAAAGGCCCTTAAAACAAGGCTCCAGACCTCCCAAAACAAACTGGTCAGGCTCCTACTTGGCCTCACCCCCCGAACCCACCTCACCCCTGCCCACTTTGACAGGCTGGGATGGCTTAGGGTCGACGACAGAGTACAGCATCTTGCAATGGGTCTGGTCCACAAGATTCGATACACCACCAAGATACCCATGTACCTGTCTAAATACTTCCTTAATGTAAACGAAGTCCACACCCACAACACCAGAGGGAGTGCAACAAACCATGTACAACCCAGATTCGGCACAAACAAGGGGCTAAATTCTTTTCGCTCCTATGCGACCAAAATGTGGAACGCCCTACCAACAGTCATTAAGACATGTGAATCCCTTGGCTCCTTCAAAACTGCTCTCAAAGGGCACCTACGGATGGCTGCAATTCGAAACTGGCCTCTGTAAAAGCTGAATTTTTATCTGGATTGTACTATGTTTTTGTATGGACGTGGTGTTGGGTGCCTGCACATATGCACACATGGCATCAACGCATGGTGTTGTGTGCAGGCGCCCTACACTCTGTCTTTGTACTATGGATTGTACTATGTTTTTGTATGGACGTGGTGTTGGGTGCCTGCACATATGCACACATGGCATCAACGCATGGTGTTGTGTGCAGGCGCCCTACACTCTGTCTTTGTACTATGGATTGTACTATGTTTTTGTATGGACGTGGTGTTGGGTGCCTGCACATATGCACACATGGCATCAACGCATGGTGTTGTGTGCAGGCGCCCTACACTCTGTCTTTCGTTTTCTTTTATCCCCCTGTTCCCCTCACTGTATATATATTTTTTTCCCTTTTCGCTTCCTATATGATGAATTCCTGTTCTGTTCTTTAACTACATAGAAGTGTCTATTTGTTTGTCTCTAAATGTTTTGATGAATTGAACAATGTGGACCCTGTTGTAAACAAGTGTAAGGCTTAATTGGGTCGTCCACTCACAGTTAACAGTATTTGTATTGAGTTTGTGCTTGAAATGTACTGTAATTCTGCAAACTGTTAATAAAGATTTCAATCAATCAATCAATCAAACCATGGATTTACGCTCCTAAGTCCTAACCAACTCAAGTTAATGTGCGCACAATCTAAATGGCCATTTTCGTGTAGCTCCACATACCCCTCGTTACGGCTGCAGACAGACGTGTTCCCTCGGCTCGGCGTAACAAAACAGCGGAATCCTCTTCAAACTCCGACAGCAACAGAAGCTCCCCCTGCTTGATATTAGAAATAAACCATAATTAGATAGATTACAGACACTGGATACTTCAGGCAAACATTTCGCTCCACACCATTTCAAATTGTTGACGTACCTGCGGTCAAAGCTGTTTGCCTTTCCGGGTCAATCCTTCCCTCCCCATGCACGTGAACTTGACGCTTGTGTAACAACAGCGCCACCCCAAGGTTACATAAATGTGTTCGACATTAGTGGTCATTTGGCCCTTACAGTTATGCTTTGCACAATCCAGTTATTTGGCAAGGCATATTTTTGTATTGCAATGGGACACAGCTCTTTTTTATTTTATTCTTTTTTATGTTTGCTTGTTTTGTTTCATGTTTGCTTTGGCGATGTAAACGTATGTTTTCTCCTGAATTTAATTTGTGATGCTGACAAGTGAAAAAATAAACACTGAAAACATCGGATTGGAACTATGGTACTTCTTCCCTCTCCAAGAAATGTGTGGTTTCGCCCATCTCTATTTACTGACATACCGGTATATAATACTACTATTCTATAATACTACTGTACTGCTTCAAAAAGTAGATTGTAATTGGACTACATATTTGTGCTATAGATCTATGGTTTTCCAAGCATTCAAATGTTTTCTTTACCTGAAATCCTCTGTATGAGATTCATTATGCATAAATAGTAAGTAGTTTATTGCCTGTTGTGGAAAATCATTTGACTGTGAAGAAAATAAACATCACACTGCTGACAAGGCTAAAGACTGTTAAAGGACGAAAAGAAAAATATAAGAATGAAGAAAAAAGGACGATGCCAAAGACAGATTAATCCATTACATCATTCCAATATATTCACAATATTCCTGTAATAGAGCTGATTGATGCACAATTCCTTGTCTCTACATTCATGCTGATCCAAAATAATGGGCCTCTATAACCGATTGTGAGCTTAAAATCCCAAATGTCATTGGATAAAAAGTTACAAAATTAACAGGATTCCAAGGGAGCTCAAAAATGTCAAGCCACCCTGCCCAATGGACACTGTTGGTTGATAAGGTTTCTGTATAGTCACCCATTCCAAGCCTGTGGGCCAGGCCCACACACTCACATACTCAATACTACAATATAGAAATACTCAGGCAAGTAAAAGTCAGGAATTGAGGATATTGCAAGTGGGCCCCCATAAATAGGTCAAACTATTGATAATATAGCATTAATGTAAAAGAATGAAAGTAAAATAATAGCAATGGCCTTTTCTCTTTATAACCTTGAAAGTGTTATTTTAATTGTGATACCAAATAATTAGAACTTAAAACTATAAGCTATATTATGTTGGTTCCATTGACCCAAGCTAAAACACAATCGATTGATTGAAAATGCACACTGTGAACCCACATGACTATACTTAACTAATGTCCAGTTCAACTAACATTTGTGCAACATTTCAAATTAGCATATAAAAAAATGATGATGTTGCTGTTACATACTGTAGTCGTGTTGTTTCTATGATATTACTTAATTAGGTTAAAACTAAGGCTTGCAATTATATTTCTTTTATTATACTGTACATTGTACGATTGTAGATGATTGTCATTATGTTCAATTCCTTGCCGATCTGACCATTTGCTTGTCTCTGTCAAATAAAGGCTTAAAAATGTCCATAGAATGTCATAAAACAGAAAGAAACAAGAAAAGTGCTACAGAAATGCCACTCTAACCCTGGGTGTCCTAGTTTGGCCATTATAGATTTAAAAAATAGCAAAAAATAGCAGATACAGTAAAGCATAATCTTTTAAATTTTTTCCATTCATTGTCCAACAAGGTTTACAAGTTTTTAACAAATATTCTCTATAGATATTCATGTATGTAGTACTATTTGGCAATATAGGACGGAGTGTCTGAGTCAAGATGACCACTGTTACGTTTCAAAACCAGGTCAAATTATTTTGGCAAGTTTTTAGGAGGGATAGTTTGACCAGATTAGCAATAAAAGCCAATTGCATGACTTTAAGGAACGTTTTAAATATGTGTCCTATATTGTATTATGTGTTCTTGTTTTGTATCCTGTTTTTCTTTGATGTTGCAGGCTTTATGACAAGTCATGTCTAGTCAAGTCACCTGTATTTATATAGCATATTTAAAAACAGCAGAAATTGACCCAAAGTGCTTTTCATTTAGAAATGACATCATAAAAATCTCATAAAATACAGCATAGTAAAAAAAAAAACATAAAAGCAATACCTCATAAAAATACAACATCAAAAGGAACATAAGAGCAGTACAATTTAAACAGAGGTTACAATTACAAGCATTTAATGACTAGATTATGTGTCTGAAATACAGTTGAATGATCTATTTTGATAATAACAGTGAACATTGCATTCCAGTAAAACTCACAGTGAGGAACGGTCTTTGCCCAGAGAACATGTCCACTAAAAGTTCAATGACAGGTCAAATCACTTCACGTCACACAATAATAGGACAGGTTAACCTGACCGGTGGATCCACCTGTACGCTAACTTTGGACTTAACAAACAATCAGTCATTACAAGACAGTATATAAGAGGGGGTATGGGACTCTCATCCTCACATCCTCCTCATCCTCTCCCAATCATGAGAGTGGTTGTCCTCGCCCTGACTGTAGCCCTTGTGGGTAAGTATCATTTTATTCAGTTTTTATTAATAATAGCTCAGATTTATATAGCGCTATTTTAGAAAATGGCATGGAAAAATATATTTTTTAAAAGCATCTTTTTGAAACTTATGTATTCTAATATATATACTATCATCATTTACAGCTTGTCACTCTCGCAACTATGGTAAGTCAACACTTTATCAAACCCAGATCGCAATTTAATACGTTACTTATTGTACAAAGCAAACATAGCATATCTGCATGATAGATATTCAAAGTTCTAATTCAGTTAAAAACTTAAATAATAATTTGAACTAACCCTAACCGAATCATGAAGCAATTATTTGAACTAATATTAACATTGATTAAAAAAAAAAGAGATGTCAATGTGATCTCATTCAGTTAATTTATTCTCCCAGCCCCAGAGTTTCCTACTGGCCAGACCCTGAAGTTCGAGTATGAGGCAATTGTCATGGGAGGTGTGCCCGAGGAAGGTCTGGCAAAAGCTGGAGTAAAAATCACTAGCAGAGTTCTATTCACTGCGTCTGCAACTGAAGGTGGAAACCTCATCATGAAGGTACTGTACGAGCAAGCATGTCTGACAAAGCTCACGTCACACACACACACACACACACACACACACACACACACACACACACACTGACACTGACATAATCTCCATATTGCACTTATCACCCTGTCTGGCAGAAACCTTTCATGTTTGAATCTTTTGTACTTTTAACTTTTTTTGTTTTTCCATAAATTAATGCTATATTTTATACTTGGCAAATAGCAAAGTTAGCCTACCTATCCACAAGCTTACGATATGCGTGAGCATATGCGTTGTGAGCTTATAGATCTGTTCTGAAACATTTCAACTAAATTTAGAATGACATGCCCAAAATAGTAACGCCAAGTTGAAAGTGGTTGGATGTGTCTGTGGGTTTTCAAAAAAAATGTAACCAATGAAAATGATTGGATCTCATTTGGAGCACAGATAAACTTTTTCCCATTTCCTGAAAAGTAAATGCTTTGAACATAGGTTCCCGCAGGTGTATTTAAAACTGATGCGACTCTCTCCCATATGCAGCTTACTAACCCAGCGTTCTTCGAGTATGCTGGTGCCGGGGACAGGCCCGACAGGGTACCTTTTGTTCCAGCGGAAAAACTCACTGCCGCCCTTCGTAAAGAACTCATGACTCCCATCAAGTTTGAGTATGCGAATGGTCTTGTGGGTAAGGTTTTTGCCCCACCTGAGGTCTCCCCTACTGTGTTGAATATCTTCAGAGGAATCCTGAACGTCCTTCACGTTAACATCAAGAGCACTCAGAATGTCTATGAGTTGATGGAGGAGGTAGGAATGAACTGTACATTTCTGTATTTTGTACATCATAAATACATTATGATAATAGTTTAGCTCTTAGGTGTACTTTGCAGTGTCACTCGCTCCAGCCCTGGAAATGGGGGGCTGTAAAGTCCTTTGATACCCATATGTGATTATGGGCTATGCAGATAAACTTGACTTGAATTATATTCTATTACATATTTAAATGTATATATATATGTATATAAATATATATATTTACTTTATTTAGGATGGAATTCATGGTGCGTGCAAGACCCACTACATAGTCAATGAGGACATAAAGTCTGAACGCATCCATCTGACCAAAACCAGGGATCTGAGCAACTGCCAGGAACCCATCGTTAAGGACATTGGTTTGGCTTACATGGAGAAATGTGTTGAGTGTCAAAAGGTAAGACCAATTTATTTTTCTGCCGGATACCGCAAAATATATTACTGTCAGTTCAACAGCATAACCTTAACCATGTGTTATGTCTGTACAGATCACAAAGAACTTGAGGGGAGCAGTATCCTATGAGTATACCATGAAGCCATTAGCTAATTATGGTTTCATGATCATGGAGGCAAAGGTCACTGAAGTACATTCGTTTTCTCCATTCAATGAGATGAACGGAGCTGCTCAGATGATGGCCAAGTATGTTGCAGGACTTGTCTAAGATTAACAAAATGACAATAGACTCAAAATATCAAATATGCTGAAACTATTTTTTATTGCACAGACAAAATCTGACCTTCATTGGGGTTGAGGAAGTGGCAGTCGTGCTGCCAGGTGTGAATAAGTATATTCATCGTGGATCCGTGTTTTATGAGTTTGCTTCTGAGCTTCTCCAGACACCCATTATGCTCGTCAAGATCACAGACGCAAAGAGACAGGTAGAGTGCTGTCATCTTTACATGTATTGTTTTGCTACCTATTGCTTGCTTTATGGCTTTATGACACCATATGACTCTGTCTTCTTGTCTTCTCTAGGCTGTGGAGGTCCTAACTCACCTGGTTAGATACAATGTCCAACAGGTCCATCATGACGCTCCTCTGAAATTTGTGGAGCTTGTTCAGATACTGCGTGAGCTCGAATGGTTTCATCTTGAGGAAATCTGGGCTCAATACAAGGACAAACGAGTTTTCAGGTAAGAAAGCGCTTATAAATTGTATAAAGTATATCTGCTGAGCAAAATGACTTTTACATACCGGTATACCACATATCCAGTTAAAACCAAACAAAATTTGATATTACATAAAATAAATAAATAGAAAATATATGTCTCCATGCAACAATTCTATGATATTGTATTGCTCTTCCCTAGAATATGGTGTTGTTGTTGTTTTTCTTTTTTTTACTCTCTTTTCTTTTAATAAAGCTGTAAAAAAATATATTTCCTCTGTTCTAGGCGTTGGATCCTGGATGCAATCCCTGCTATTGGTGCATCAATTACACTGAGATTCATCGAGGAAAAGTTTCTGAGTGATGAAATCACTCTTGCTGAAACTTTCCCTGCCCTGTTGGCATCGGTGCAAATGGTGACAGCTGACCTGATCTCCATCCCAATATTTCAGGTAGGCTCTCAGTAACCTCATAAAAAGAACAACGTTTTATGCTCTCAATGTAGCGTGGTGTTTATTTAATGATTGAGTTATTTATCTTTATTAGGCTATATGCTTTATGGCATGTTTTTACTTTTGATTTTCTCTTATCTTTTCTCTTAAATGTATAAAGAAATTCGGAACATTGTTAAGAAAGGTGTAATGACAACTGATATTATAATAAATATTAATATTAATATTAATGTTATTTATTATTATTATTGGACAGAAGTACAAAATGAGGTGTTTATAATCCTAGCTCTATGTTGTAATATATATATATTTTCCTATACCCACAGAGACTGGCTTTCAGCGATAAGGTTCAGGCACAGCCAATCTTGCGCGGGGCTGCTATGCTCGGTTATGGAACAATGGTGGCCAAGTTCTGTAATGAGGTGCCCACCTGCTCTGCAGAACTTGTAAAAGTAAGAAATAGTATTTGTCATAATCACATTTTACATAACTAGTGGCCAATGGATTGGAGGATTTAAATGAACTGTCAACTCTCCACAGCCAATCTTCATCCGCCTCGAAGAGGCAATTGTCGGAGAGGACATTGACGAAGTTGTCCTGCTACTGAAGGTTCTTGGCAATGCTGGCCATCGCGCTGGCATTAAAACCGCCACAAAGGTCCTAGGGTTGGGAATGGTTGGAAACTCTCTTTTTCCACAGAGAGTTAAAGTTGAGGCTGTCCTGGCCTTGAGGAACATCGCTAAAAGGGACCCTAAAGGGGTGGGTATTAAATTAAATTTAAATAGATTATTTATTTATTTTGTGTTCATATTCTAACTGCATTTTTTTTGCCATAATCTGTTCTCTGGATGAATTAGGTCCAGGATTTGGTTGTTCAGATCTTCATGGACAAGGCTATGAATGCAGAGCTGCGTATGCTTGCATGCATTGTGCTGTTTGAGACCCGGCCACCAGTGGGTCTGGTGTCTGCCATAGCTAACAGTATGAGATCAGAGCCCAACGTCCAGGTGTCCGGCTTCACCATTTCTCACATGTCGTCCCTGACCCGAAGCACCGCCCCGGACTTAGCTAAAGTGTAAGAGATGTGACATTTCTACATTGTATTTGAAGCCTACGGCTGGGCGATATGGGGAAGAAAATGTATACAACAAAACTATTTATTTTACCTTAATAACCGACGATCATAGAGCCATGTGACGATAATAAAAATAGAGCATAAATAGCAGTTATACAAGCATGTCGATTGGCTATTTTGCTATTAACGTTTTTAAGCATGCATGAAATTACAATATCCTAAATACCAGACGATATTTGATCTCATATCACAATATCAATATATCAATAGGCCTACCGGTATATCAATATATTTTCCAGACCAAATTGGAGATTCATTAAAGTGTATTTTTTTAAATGCTACATAGTATACTGTATATAGTTTATAATCTTACTTACCCTTGGGCCTTTCCTTTCAGTGCTGCTGCCTGCAACATAGGCATGAGGATCATCGGTCACCCACTGTACGGTAGAATGAGCTTCTTCCGTATGAGCAGAGCCAGCTACGTCGATGCCTATTTGAGTGAGTGACAATTCATGCTAATTATGTGAAAAAGTAGAGTGATTAATCTACAAAGCCAAAATGTACTATTTATTCATCTCAAAGGTCAGCCTTCATGATTTGGGGGGATGAACAATTACCTAATGATGAACAGATTTGTGTAATATCACTTGTATACCCATAACACAGCTGACCCAAACACGTTACCGTGGATGAAATGAGCTATGTAAATGTACTTGACTTGTTACAGATCCTTTGACGATGGGTGCTGCCGCCAGTGCCTTTTACATTAACGAAGCTGCGAGCGTTTTGCCTAAAGCTGTTATAGCAAAGGTCCGAACTTACTTGATTGGAGCTGCTACTGACGCCGTTGAGGTAGGCTAATGAGCTTGGTCAAAGCATAAGAAATCTCAAAAAGATGGATGGAAATGAATGAATTCATGTTAATGAGCATTGTCCATTTCTCTCTAAGGTTGGAGTAAGAACCGAGGGTATTCAGGAGGCCCTTCTGAAGGTGCCCGTGTCTGTGAATTCTGATAATATATCCAAGATGAGGCGGGCCATCAAAGCTGTATGTGTCCCTTCCTGAACTGTAAATTATCATGATTGTGGAAAAAACATCTGTCAAAATGTACCATTGTTTCTCTTTTACAAGCTGTCTCATTGGAGGTCCTATCCTGCAAGCGCACCACTGGCTTCAATGTATGTGAAGATTTTCGGCCAGGAAATTGCCTTTGCCAGCCTTGACAAAGGCATTGTTGAGCAGATAATTGCGGTAAGTTCTGTAGCACAATTTATCATCATAACTTTCCAGCTCCATGTAATCATTACCATGCAATGAAACAAGAAATTGACATAAAGAAAATTGCTTACCAACAGTTTATCGAGTCTATCGACGGAAAAGCTATTCGAGAATTTGGAATGAGTGCTTTGATGTACCTCATGGCAGGGGTCTCTCGCCAGTATACCAAGGCACTCCTAATTGCCGAGGTGCGACGCATCTTGCCCACTGCAGTAGGTTTGCCTATGGAGCTCAGTCTGTACACTGCTGCTGTGACTGCTGCGTCTGTTCATGGTAGGTGCAAAGTCATGCAATTCATTAGTAATAAATTGTACTTGCATTTTTACTTCATAACATATCCTTGCATCTTAGAACCATATCAAAGCCAATATCTTGTGTTTATAGTTAAGGCCATCCTGAAACCAGAACCTGACTTCGACAACTTCCAGATTAGTCAACTGCTGACGACTGACATTACAATTGAGGCTGACCTTCAACCAAGGTAGTCCCGTTCAAACGAATATTTCACGTGAATTTGTCATCGCTTTTAGAAATCAGATACTAAAATAAAGTTGCCCTTTTCTCCAGTGCTCGTGTCCATACCTTTGCTGTGATGGGAGTCAACACTGCTATTATCCAGGCTGCTGTGATGGCAAAGACTAAGATGAGCATGATTCTCCCTGCAAATATTGCAGTAATGATTCACATTGCAGATGGCAACTATAAGATTGTTGCCGACCCTGTTGCTGCTCCTGAACATATTGCAGCAGTTAGGTAAAACCTGTCTTTTGCAATTAAATACTAATTAATTATACATATTTGTCATTACAAATCATACAGTGGTTAGTACAACATTATTTAAAACTACCTATTTCATACTGTACCACTAAAGCAATTTTTGTAACTTTCTCTATGTCATGAATGTTTTGATGGCAAATTCATTGGCCTTCAAAACAAAGCATATTGTTAACTTGTTTTGAACATCAGCACAACATACATACTGTAGCCTATACCTATAATTTCTATTAGAATGAGGATTACATAATGCATGAATAATAACAGACTTGTTATTCTTCTCTGATCACTGGCAGCTATGAGACATTTGCTGTTGTAAGGAATGTGGAGGATGTTCCTGCCGAAATAAACGTCCCAATGATTCCTGCCATCTCAAGAGCGCTCATGTCTACGTCTGCTGCCTCTGGAAGCATGGTGGGCTGATTTTAAATTGACTTTCTCACTCATTATACCACCATGAAGAGAAATATGGAATTTTACAGGTCATTATTTTATGCTCTTTTAATTTTCTGTTTCAGGGAGTATCTTCTGAGGTAATTGATGGTGTGCTGAAGCCCATTATCACGGACATTACTCCCATTATTATTGAAAAGGAAATCTGTGAAGAGAGCATGAAGTTTGGATTGAAGGCATGCCTTGAGATTTACTCAGACAGTGCCGAGTTCAGCAGACCCTCCGCTCTGTACAAACTAATCGGAAAGCGTTCCGTTGCACTTGTTGTGAAAGAAGGCAAGAACTGCAGTACACATACAGAACACGTAGTCGCACTCAAATACTGTACAATGTACACATTATTTGGAGAAGAAACATGATTTATATGAGCAATAAATTATTTCTATTTATAGTTGAAGGCCAACACGTCGATAGATGGGAGATGGAGGTTCAGGTTGGAGCAGGGGCTGCAGCGAAGATCATTAAACAGGTCAACATGAGCGAAGAGGACTTGGCTGGGGTTAAACCAGTCGTGCATAAACTCAAGAAAATCCTGATTCCTGGTCTGAATGTCACCATGGGGTCTTCCAGCTCCAGCAGCTCCAGCAGGAACTCTGCTAGAGCTAGCAGCAGCAGCAGCAGCAGATCTTCTAGCTCCAGTTCTCGTCGTTCCACGGTAAAGCACCACGGTCCATTCTACAACTTTTGATTTTATGAATAACAGAGCATGTTCTCCTTCAACACATTGAACTTCATTCCAAACAGGTTGCAGCGCACAAAGGCCCAATTTTCAAGAAAAACCACAAGGTAGGAATTACATGACATTTAGAGGATTGTTCTTCTTTCAAAACGTGAAAACTTCAGTTGTGCAGTGAACATTTCTCCTTCCAATTTTATGTACAGATTATCACATCGAAGGCCACGTCCCAGGCCAGAGTGAGCAGAAGCAGCGCTTCAAGCATTCAGGCCATGTACAAGAAGGTGAGGCTTATTTTACATAACATTTCATTAGGACACTTGTCATAATCAGTCTGTGGATAAACAAACTGTTTTATTTTTTTCCTTCCTTATCCTTAGCTGGGTAGTGCTTTCGATCCCATTGTGACAATTATCATCCGTGCTGTGAGAAGAGACTACAGTATTCAAGGATACCAAATCACTGTTTATGTGGATCAGCCCAATCACGCCTGGAAGATCATTGTGGTACCTTTGTCTCCTGCTGAACAATGGAGGATCTGTGCTACTAGTATGGTGCCCAGCAGGCACCTAATTACTGTAAGAAACCATATTCAATGTTACTGAACAGTTCAATAATCTATCTATAGACATAAAATAAGTTCCTCAACACTTCCTTTGTTCTGCTCAAAGGCCAAATTGTCCTGGGGAGAGGGGCGATGTGGAGAGTTTGATGCCGTGATCACAGCTGAGACCGGTCTGGTTGGAACAAAGCCTGCAATCCGTGCAAGAGTGAACTGGATTGACCTGCCAAGGGCTTTGAAGCGCTACATCAGAATGTATGTCTTTTCATATTTCTGTAATATTACTTGTTTGTTGCTTTAGGCAAGTTTGCTCCATTTATTGCCACCACAAAATAATTTATTGGTAAATATATATTTTGCCTAATCGTCTAAATAATGCTCTCACATATTTCCCACTAGGGCGAGTCAATATGTCCCTGCCCTTGATGTGGTTGGGCTGATTGCAGAGAAGGCAGCAAACACTAAGAAGCAGGTTTCTGTAACCGTGGTTTCAACATCTCCGAAGTCTTTGGATGTTATTTTCAAAACACCAAAGGTATTGGGATATTATTTTACCCTACTTGATTTTATGAATAACGAAACATTGTTGTATTCATAACAACAATTAAGTATGCACCTGCTTCATTGATGATGATTATTGTATTAATTGCAGAGGATAATTGAGAAGGCTATCATTCTCCCCGTTGGCCTGCCACAACCACTGGATGGGTTTGCCGGTCTGACCTTTGAAGACAATATTGTAGACAAAGTCCAGTACTTGTTGGCCATTACTACTGCAGGTAAAACTATCAGCTGATACAACTGCAAAAACATGTTGTTTAAATAATGTAAATGTTTTAACAATATTTTCATCTTGCTTTCAGCTCAGTGCAGCATGGTCAGAGACACACTGACAACATTCAACAACAAGACAATCACAAATCAGATGCCTGTGTCTTGCTACCAAGTTTTGGCTCAGGATTGCACTGACGAAATGAAGTTCATGGTTCTGTTGAAGCAAGATAATGCGTTGGCACGCAAACACATCAATGTCAAAATCGCTGACATGTAAGTACTCAACAGGAAATGTGTTAATTTGTTCAATACATAACGGTGCTAGTTGCTGATGCTGACCATACCTTTCACTTCTAGTGACGTTGACTTGTTTCGCACGGAAGGCAACATTGTGGTAAAGGTTAATGGATTGGAAATTCCCATCGTAAACCTTCCTTACCAACACCCTGCAGGTAGGCCATGTAAATTAAACTGGGTCTAATGCTTTCTCCTACAACCATTTTAGTTACTATTTATTACAATGTGCCAATACTAAATTGTTATATTTGAAAATATACTTGGCAAAATAAAGAATCTTGATTCGGATTACCTGATTATCTGGATTATCTAAAAATGATCTATGCTCTACCAAAAGGTGCAATCCATATAAAAAAGAGAGGTGAAGGAGTCGCTATTTTCGCTCCCAAGTATGGTCTCCCTGAAGTCTACTACGATATGGACACATGGAAGGTGAATATCAATCCTTTTGGGGGTCATTTTTAATTGCACCAAACTACCAAAGCTGGCATATTCAATTAAATGAGTAACTGATCTGTTATTCCTTTTTACCTGTATCATCAGATTAAAGTCGTTGACTGGATGAAGGGACAGACCTGTGGAGTCTGTGGTAAGGCTGATGGAGAAGTCAGACAGGAGTACCGTACCCCTAGTGGACGCCTGACCAAGAACTCAGTTAGCCATGCCCATTCCTGGGTGTTGCCTGCCGAGAGCTGCGCTGATACCACTGGTAAGAGCAGGGGTTTTGTTGTCAGGAAATTTCCAAGCAAATATAAGTGCACATATTACTTGGCTCTTTTACAGCCATCAACATAGCTTTTAATTTAATTATTCATACCTCTCCATTCCAGAATGTCGTCTGAGACACGAGTCCATGTCAATGGAGATGGTGGTCCGTGGCCAGATGTCCAGATGCTACTCTGTTGAGCCTGTGCTTCGTTGTCTGCCCGGCTGCTCCCCAATCAGAACCACTCCCGTCACTGTGGGCTTCCACTGCGTGTCTGTCGGTAAGTGTTAATGAAGGAAGAGCTGCTATATCACTGAGCTGAACACTGCATTAC
This sequence comes from Protomyctophum bolini, assembly GCF_963924005.1. Classification (NCBI taxonomy): domain Eukaryota; kingdom Metazoa; phylum Chordata; class Actinopteri; order Myctophiformes; family Myctophidae; genus Protomyctophum; species Protomyctophum bolini. The sequence goes on from NC_137869.1 coordinate 4,230,928, forward strand.
AATGTAATGAGAAAATATACTTACTTATGTTCCACCACCAATTCATTAATTATTACAATGAAATGTGAAAAGTGTGTCTCTGTGTAACTGTGTCTCTTTGCCCCTCCGCAGACAAGGCGCCTCCGACCGACGTCTATGAGAAGAGTGAGGACCTGAGGGAGACCACGGACGCTCATGTCGCCTGTAGCTGCTCGGCTCAGTGTGCTTAGAGCAGCTGTCGCAGTGGAGTGGACTGCCTAGATTTAGGAAACATTTCAACTTGTAAATGTCAATAGTATATTTCAAATTGTAAATGTCAGTACTTAATAAATCATTGTAAGTCACACAAATGTATTATTTGCCTGAAATCCACTGTATGAGATTATGCATTATGCATAACTAGTAAGTAGTTTATTGTAGAGTAGTTTGAAAATCATTTGACTGTGAAAGGCTTTTAGAAAAATGATTCGTTAATTTTGTTTTAATTTGTTCCGTTTAGTTAATAATTTGTGTCAAATTAAATACACAAGAAAATAAACATCACACTGCAGGGCTAAAGACTGCTAAAGGTAGGAAAGACAAAATATAAGAGTGAAGAAAAAAGAAAGACGCTGCAAAAAAGAGAATAATACATAACATCATTCTAATACATTCACAGTATTCCTGTAATAGATTAATGCACAATACATTTAAACTATCCAAAATGTCATTGGATAAAAAAGTGAAAAATTAACAGGATTCCAGGGGAGCTCAAAATTGTCAAGCCACCCTGCCCAATGAACACTGTTTGTTGATAAGGTTTCGGTATAATCAGCCATTCCAAGGCCCGACTCACACCTTTCGATCTAGCATACAACATTGATACATGCTAGATGTATACAAAGGGTGTGATACATCTTGCCCCAACGCATTTCCAATGGAAGTCACATGGTTTGACACAACATTTGCGTTGCATGGCTTTCGGCTGTGTTTCAACTGCCCCCCTCCCCCTCACACAACACAAATGTGTCAAACCATGTATGTGACTCCCATTGGAAATGCATTGCGAGCTTGCATCAGCTATACATCTCTTACAACAAGCATACATCAATCTGTTGCAAAGGTGTGAGTCAGGCCCAAGCCTGTGGGCCAGGCCCACACGGTAGCCTACTCGCATGTTTTAATCAAGTAAAAGTATCAATACTACAATGTAGAAGTCTCAGTTACAAGTAAAAGTCCAGAACATTAATAGAACATTAATACAAAAGTATGAATATTACAAAAAGAATAGCAATGTAATTTTCTCTTTATAACCTTGAAAAATGTGTTGTAACTCGTCCAAAATGCAGCAGCCAGAGTTTTAACTAGAACTAAGATGAGAGAACATATTACTCCAGTTTTGGCATCACTGCACTGGCTTCCGGTTGTTTTTAGGATTGATTTTAACTCTTTGACTGCCTGCCTAAATATGTCCCAAACCGCCCCCTAAGGTCTTCCACTGCTGGCCTGCTCGCGTTGCCAAAAAAAATACAGGGAAGCAGCTTTTTGCTTCTACGGGCCGTCGGCCACTGTACCTTCGTCAGGCAGCCTCTGTAGACATTTTTAAAGCTCAGCTCAAGACCCACTTCTACAACATTGCTTTTAATTGAGTTTTAATATGCACGTTCCTACCCTGCCCTGACTGATTTGCTGCATGTGGTGTTTTTATTTATTTTATGTTCTTATATTCAATTTTGTTCTTTGCCATTGTTTTATCATTTTAACTATGTTTTATTGTATTCTATTTTTGCCCTGTGAAGCACTTTGAGCTACATTTATGTATGAAAGGTGCTATACAAATAAAGTTTATTATTATTGTTGTAGCGACTACTTCTTCCCATCAATTCAAATTAGAAGTATTGCTATGAGGCTGAGCTGTCAGCAGGAACTGTATGACGCGTTTCAATCAAATCCAGAAAGGTTCTTATTGTAGTTAAGGTGATTTATTGACAAATAAACAAGGTCCAAAAATGTACTGAAAATGTTGATAAATGAAAACGTAGGTATACTTATAAACGATTAAACGATAAACGGTCAACAGAAAATATTGAGCCTAGAGCTCACCCCCATTCTCTCACTGAATGCCACTGCCCAGACACACAGCTGACACACACAGCTGACATAAGTACAATGATTAGCAGACACACAGCAGGAGCTCATCAATCAGGTGAGGGCTGTGCGGCACATCGAAAACCCAAGCGTGGGAAAAAATAAACAAATAGAATAAACAACAAACAAAATGTATATTTTGGCTCCTACAATTATTATTATAATTGTGATACCAATTAGAACTTAAAGTAGGCTATACTACGTCGGTTCCATTGACCCAAGCTAAAACCCAATCGATTGATCATCAAAATAAATATTCTCTGAAAATACACTTAGTTAGGTAAAGTTACCTTAAGTTGTGGCAAATCTGGGGGAAAAATGCTTAACACTAGCTTAGTTTTTTCACAGATGTGTTCATAAAGGTGTCTATACAGAAACAATTGTTCCAACCCAACTCCCAAACAGATTTGCCACAACTTAAGGTAACTTTACCTAACTAACTGCGCACCCACGTGACTTATGTCCAGTTCAGAACTAACATTTATTTGCACTACATTTCAAATTAGCATATTAAAAATGTATGAGTGTTACATAGCCTACCGTAGTCGTTATTGATATGATCTATGATATTTATACGTTACTAGACCTGTGACCACTGTAGAGCACCGAGTCGGTAACGATGAAAGTTGGAGATTAGGGATGTCCGATATTGACTTTTTTTTACGGATGTCCGAAATTATCCAACTCCTAATTTCCAATATATGCAGGCTTTTTTCCAGTGGTGATAAAAGTACCGGTAGTCAAATGTTTTACTTAAGTAAAAGTATAAATACTACGTTACAAGTAAATTGAAAATGTACTCAAATGTATAAAAATCAAATAGCAGATCTACAAGCTCACAACGGCTTGGCTTAGGTTCCCCGAAAAATGACATTCACTCAATGTAACAGAATTCAGTAATTCACACAGACACAGTACAACTCAGTTTGTTTGGTTTGTATTAATGTTTCCAGCCCACACCCAAAATCCAGTCCAGTCTCTTTGTACCACAGTATAGCGTCCACAATATTCACATCACTTCCACTGTTGTTCAATACATAAAATGTTATTCCACCCAAAATAAACAAACAAAAGAAATCCCGCGGCCTGTACCGGGGTGATTAACTCAGTCACAGTGTGTGTGTGTGTGTGTGTGTGTGTGTGTGTGTGTGTGAACGCGCGTGTGTGCGCGTGAGAGCGGGGGGGGGGGTACCAGTCAGTGAGAGAGAACTGCAGCTCCGTTGCTGTCTGCTGAACGCCAAGACACGGACAGAGAGAGACGTCCCAAGGTTTGACTTCTCAGTCGCTTCCTCCTCTCCCCGTGGATCCACTTGTAGCTTCAGTTAACTTAGGAAACGCACCGCGCGGACTGTGTAAAACTCGCGTACCGATTGCTCCTAGTCTCCTCTCTCTCACAGGGCCGCGCCATCTTGGCTCTATAGAGCGTAAGGGAACGTGCAGGCGTCGGGCCGTCGGGGGCGTGTCGCTGCGCTGACGCTCGTCTGTGTGTGTACTTGACATGGACATGTGTCATCTCTGGCTCCACCCTCCAATCCAGCACTGCATTAGAATGGTTAAAGGCACAGCCACACACACATAGAACCCCATAGACTATAACCTGACGCTGCCAGATCCAAAAAGCTTGCTACACAAATTTGTTTCACCGCCCTCATCTGGCAGCGTCGGGTTACATAGACTAGGCCCAGGGGGCCGTCACTACTCACTATATACATCTCCCTGTATTACTTTTTTATATGCATACATCGGCCGATAATATCAGGAGGCCGATAATATCGGACATCCCTATTGGAGATCCCATCTGTCTGTGTCCCTTTTATGGAGATTTATGTATGTCTCTTTGTGTCCCTTTATTCCTACTGTATATAGTTCTGTGTCAGGCATGCCCAAATATGGAGTGTTGTGAAACTTGTGATGGCAGAACAGGCCAGCTCCATATATGGAGCCTGGGCAGGGGCCCTGCTAGGAACATTAAAGAGGAATGTGCATGGGGGCGTGGCCCGGTCTCCTGCGGAATGTTTGCACATGTGCAGTGTAAACAGGAACTGCGATGATGGAGTGTTCCAGCAGAGGTGCTAGAGGTGCATGAGAGTTGCTGACCCTGAACTGAAATAATAAAAAGGATATAAAAAATAGAGAATAGTACAATGTTGATTTTGTTTTCGTTCTCGAGTTACATGGATTACAGACGTACGTACTCACACACAGAGACTGGGTGCATTTATAGATATATAGTAGATAATGCTTCATATGTGCATTGTAGATGATTGTCATTTGTCAGTATACAGTACCGGTATATATGTTCAATTCCTTGCCGACCTGATTCCTTGTCTCTGTCAAATAAAGGCAAAAAAATCATACTTGTGTGAACTGAGCGTTGCTCACATGGTGCTCCATGGAAGGAAAGAAACATGCGCAGTTGAGACCAAGGAAGCTGAACGCGGAAGTGTTGGCTGCATATAGCCCATTGCGCATGTTTTTTTCCTTCCATGGAGCACCATGTGAGCAACATGGAGTCCACCGTACGGGAGTCCCCTTAATTTGGGGATTTAGTATTGTGTCAGAGGTGTGGCCCCGTAAAATTTGTTATCTTCTGCCACATCCTAAGTCCCTAAAACACCTCCACCATTACCCCTTACATTATGCATAGGTGGGTTTGGGCGTTACAATGATTAAACCAATCACCATGCCACCTGCCAGACTCAAGCCGAGGCAGCTCCAACTCAGGTCTCACCGTCTCAGAGTCAGCAGCGCATTCTTTTATCAAACAGAATTCGCATTATGTGGTTTCCATTGTCTTATGCATAAGATAGCAAATATAGGGAAAGTGCATCAACACGCCTACAGAAACACCTCCACCCGCAAATATAGGAGTCGGCAAAATGAACAGTGGGTTATGTAAACTTATGTGGCCGCAAGATAACTTTTACACATAGTGGAAGCCCCTAAATGCGTAGGATAAAGCATGGCATAAGATGGAGCCCTAAATGTTTTACTCAATGCTGGCTGTCTGAATACAAAAAAGAAAGAAAAAAATCATTACAATTTTGACATATTATGGCTTATAGCTATGTTTTTTTGTGGCTTTCGCCTTTATTTTATATTTTTTATGGAGGGACAGACAGTAGGCTGACAGGAGATGGGGCGAGAGATGGGGGGGGGGGGAAGACATGCAGTAAAGGCCGTCGGGATCAGGAGTCGAACCCGCGGCACACTGCCAGACTGGATTACCAGCCACGGTGCCTGGACCATTGAGCCATGGCCCAGGCCGCTTATAGCTATTTTAATAAAATAAAATAAATCAAAAGATTTCAAACATTTTAAAAATGTGTAAAACAAAAAAACATAAATTGTGAAGAGTTGTGAGCTTGCAGATTGGCAATTTTTTACTATTCGTCGTCTGATTAAATATTTAGGGCGTAAGTATGTTGCAACATATGAGAGTGGGTCTGAGTCAAGCTGACCACTGTCTCCACCAGGATAATAGCAATTGTGATGTTTGGACAATATATATATATATATATATATATATATATATACACACACACACACACCTATACTATAATACTTTATATTACTCCTACACATTTTGTCCAAACATCACAATCGCTATTATCCTGGTGGAGACCTTTTTCTAGTTTGACTTGGTTTTGAAACTTAATAGTATTAATACTGTTACAGTAACAGTATTAAGTCCCTCACTACTCCATGGAAGGCCATTTTGACCAGATTAGACTAGTAATGAATAAAAACAAGTGTGTTTTCAAAACATGTCAAAAATAGAAGATTTACAGTAAAGCGTTCTTGTAGATATTTTTCCATTTGTTGTCCAACAAGGTTTACAGGTTTGAAGTTGTTAACAAATATTCTCTATGGATATTAGATATTCATGTATGTGGTACTATTTCACAATATCCAATAGGACGGAGTGCCTGAGTCAAGCTGACCGCTGTTAAGTTTCAAAACCAGGTCAAATGATTTTGGCACGTTTTTAGGAGGGATAGTTTGACCAGATTAGCAAAGCCAAATGCAAGGCTTTAAGGAAAGCTTTAAATATGTGTCCTATATTGTATTATGTGTTCTTGTTTTTTTCTTGTTTTTATTCGATGTTTCAGGAATTATGTCAAGTCAAGTCACCTACATTTCTATAGATAATTTAAGAAGCAGCAGAAGTTGACCCAAAGTGCTTTTCATTTAAAAATCCTAAAAACCTAAAAAAAAAAAGAAAGAAAAAAGAATACAGCATAGTAAAAAGAATACATAAAAGCTATATACCTCATACAAATACAACACAACATCAAAAGGAACATAAGAGCAGTACAATTTACACAGAGGTTAAAAACATTCATGACTAGATTATGTGTGAAAGAAAGTTGAATGATCTATTTTGATAATAACAGTAAACATTGCAATTCAGTATAACTCACCTGCATGCCCCTTTGCCATGAACGTTTATTACAAATTGAGTGGGCAAAACCATACCTATATTAAATAGTTTATAGGATCAATATATTGGTAAGTAAACTAATACAGATAACCCATCCAGATAGGAGTATCTTCTTCATATTTATGACACATTGTTATTTTCACCAACAGTATATGTGAATAGGTAACAAAATGTTATAGTTATCGCCATGAAACTTCCCCAGTTGATTACTTTCACGAAGATAATGATATATTTTATTTTACAAGTTTTCTGAAATACATTTCAATATCTAAATTAGGCACTATATAGGAAAATATGAAACAGCTGCTACTGTGGAAGGGTTATCGTATGTTAATTTACTATATTATATTGACCCAGTATAAACAAATAATTATAGATAGGTTTTGCCAACTTAATTCATAATTAAAGTTCCAATTTTGGAGCTCTAGCTCCAAACTAACAGGGTTGAACTGGGCGGTTGGTGGAAAAGGGGCCCCAGTGAGGAACGGTCTTTGCCCAGAGAACGTGTCCACTAAAAGTTCAATGACAGGTCAAATCACTTCACGGCACACAATAATAGGACAGGTTAACCTGACCGGTGGATCCACCTGTACGCTAACTTTGGACTTAACAAACAATCAGTCATTACAAGACAGTATATAAGAGGGGGTATGGGACTCTCATCCTCACATCCTCCTCATCCTCTCCCAATCATGAGAGTGGTTGTCCTCGCCCTGACTGTGGCCCTTGTGGGTAAGTATCATTTGAGTCCGTTTTTCTTAATAATAATAGCTCAGATTTATATATTTTCTAAGTACTCAAAGTCGCTTTACAGATAATTGGAAGGAACTAAGTACTAGATTAAAATAATAGACCTTAACTATAGAACTTGACTATATCCATGCACTTATTTTAGAAATTGTTTTAATAGGGCTTAGGAAAATATATTTTTAAAGCATCTTTTTGAAAATGATGTATTCTAATATATATACTATCATCATTTACAGCTTGTCAAAATGAAAAAAAAAGTGGTAAGTCAACACTTTATGAAATGGTTTAAAATGACACCAAACATCCCAATTGAATTCAAAATTAAAAAAATATATAATCATTTGAACTAACCTAATCATAAAGCAATTATTTGAACTAATATTAACATTGATAAAAAAAGAGAGATGTCAATGTGAACTCATTCAGTTAATTTATTCTCACAGCCCCTATTGAGCCTCGACCGATGCCTCGACCGATTATTCATCGACCCATGGCCCAGGCATACGAGTATGAGGCAGTGATCATGGAAGGTGTGCCCGAGGCGGCAAACCTACCATTTCTACGTCCCACCCTGGCAAAAGCTGGTATAAAAATCAGAAGCAAAGTTCTTCTGGCTGCAACGGGGAATGGGCAAATTATTATGGAGGTACTGTACGAGCAAGCATGTCTCACGTGACAGTGATGTCACACACTGACATAATGCACTCATCACCCTGTGTTTTAATGTTTTATACCTTTTCTTTTTCATAAATTAATGCTCAATTTTATACTTGGCAAATAGCCAAAGATAACCGATCCACAAGTTCACAATGTGCCGCGTTGCGATGCGTTGTGAGCTTATAGATCTGTTTTTTTGGAAACATTTCAACTAGATTTATAATGACAAGCCCAAAATACTAGTAATGCCAGGTTGTAAGTGGTTGGATGTGTCTGTGGGTTTTCAAAAGAAATTAACCAAAGAAAAGTATTGGATCTAATTTGGAACACAGGTCATTTTTTTCTCACTTCCTGAAAAGTAACTGCTTTGAACATAGGCTTCCACAGGTTAAGAATGTAAAACAAATTACTTAATTAATGACTCTCTCCCATATGCAGCTTGTAACCCCAGAGCTCCTCGAGTTTGCTGGTGTCGAGGGCAAGGATGCTTTTGTTCCAGCGGCAAAACTCACTGCCGCCCTTCATGGTCAACTCGTGACTCCCATCACGTTTGAGTATACGAAAGGTCTTGTGGGTAAGGTTTTTGCCCCAGCTAGTCTCTCCGCTGCTGTGTTGAATATCTTCAGAGGAATCCTGAACGTCCTTCACGTTAACATCAAGAGCACTCAGAATATCTATGAGTTGATGGAGGAGGTATGATTTCTGTATTTTGTACATCATAAATACATTATGATAATAGTTTAGCTCTTAGGTGTACTTTGCAGTGTCGCTCGCTCCAGCCCTGGAAATGGGGGGCTGTAAAGTCCTTTGATACCCATATCTGTGATTATGGGCTATGCAGATAAACTTGACTTGAATTATATTCTATTACGTATTTAAATGTATACTCATATTTAATTTATCTAGGATGGAATTCATGGTGAGTGCAGGACCCACTACATAATCAATGAGGACACAAAGGCTGAACGCATCCATCTGACCAAAACCAGGGATCTGAACAACTGCCGGCGACCCATCGTTAAGGACATTGGTTTGGCTTACATGGATACATGTGTTGAGTGTCAAGCGGTAAGACCAATTTATTTTTCTGTGGGATACTGCAAGATATATTGCTGTCAGTTCAACAGCATAACCTTAACCATGTGTTATGTCTGCACAGATCACAAAGAACTTGAGGGGAGCAGTATCCTATGAGTATACCATGAAGACAGAAGATACTGGTGCCCCCCTGATCTTGGAGGCAAAGGTCGTTGAAGTACATTCGTTTTCTCCATTCAATGAGATGGACGGAGCTGTTCAGATGATGGCCAAGTATGTTGCAGGACTTTTAACAAAATGGCAATGGACTAAACATAATTATCAAATATACTAAAACAATTTTGAATTGCACAGACAAACGCTGAACTTCATTGAGCTTCGGAAAGTGGCAGTCAAGCCAGCTTTGGAGGAGTATATTCATCGTGGATCCGTGTCTTATGAGTTTGCTTCTGAGCTTCTCCAGACACCCATTCTGCTCGTCAAGATCACAGACCCAGAGAAACAGGTAGAGTGCCGTCATGTATTGTTTTGCTACCTATTGCTAGCTTTATGGCTTTATGACACCATATGACTCTGTCTTTTTGTCTTCTCTAGGCTGTGGAGGTCCTAACTCACCTGGTTAGACACAATATGATTCAGGTCCATCATGACGCTCCTCTGAAATTTGTGGAGCTTGTTCAGATACTGCGTCAGCTCGATAATGCGCAAATTGAGTCCATCTGGAAACAATACAAGGGCAAACCAGTTTACAGGTAAGAAAGCGCTTATAAATTGTATAAAGTGTAAGATATCTGCTGAGCTACAATGCCGTTTACAAATACCCCCTATCCATTTGAAACCAAACAAAAAAGGTATTTGATATTAATTACAACAAATAACTAAATAATCTATATGTCTCTGTGCCTAAAACTATTATGCTGTTTAATTAGCAACAATTTCTATGATTTTCTTTTATTTAATAAAGCTGTAAAAAAACATTTCCTCTGTTCTAGGCGTTGGATCCTGGATTCAATCCCTGCTATTGGTACACAAATGACACTGAGATTCATCCAGGCAAAGTTGGATGAAAATGATATCACTCTTGCTGAAGCTTTCCCTGCCCTGTTGGCATCGGTGCACATGGTGACAGCTGACCCGATCTCCATCCCAATGTTTGAGGTAGGCTCTCAGTAACCTCTTAAAGAGAAAAACGTTTTATGCTCTCAAACAATGTAGCGTGGTGTTTATTTATAGATGTCTAAGACTCTATAGGTAATGATTGAGTTCTTTATTATGCTTTATGGCATGTTTTTCATTTTGGTTTCTTCTCTTATTTTCACTTAAATGTATAACGAAATTCAGGAACATTGTTAAGAAAGGTGTAATACCAACAGATATTATTATTATTATTGTTAATAATAATAGTTTAAAAAAAGAATATTAGCCTACATTTATCTGAAACTATGTGGACTCCTTGGTCTCAATTGTCCTTTCCTATACCCACAGAGACTGGCTTTCAGCGAAAAGGTTCAGGGACAGCCAATCATGCGCGAGGCTGCTATGCTCGGTTATGGAACAATGGTGGCCAAGTACTGTAATGTGGTGCCCACCTGCTCTGCAGAACTTGTCAAAGTAAGAAATAGTATTTGTCATAATCACATTTTACATAACTAGTGGCCAATGGATTGGAGGATTTAAATGAACTGTCAACTCTCCACAGCCAATCATCAACCTCGCAAACATGGCTATTGCCAAGGAGGAAATAGAAGAAATTGTCCTGCTGCTGAAAGTACTTGGCAATGCTGGCCATCTCGCTAGCCTTAAAACCATCACAAAGCTCCTACCCGGGTTCGGAGGTGCTGCCTCTGTTTTTCCACAGAGAGTTCAAGTTGAGGCTGTCCTGGCCCTGAGGAACATCGCTAAAAGGGCACCTGCAATGGTGGGTATTAAATCTCATTTAAATAGATTATGTATTTATTTTGTATTCATATTCTAACTGCATTTTTTTGCCATAATCTGTTCTCTGGATGAATTAGGTCCAGGATGTGGCTGTTCAGATCTTCATGGACAGGGCTCACCATGCAGAGCTGCGTATGCTTGCATGCATTGTGCTGTTTGAGACCCGGCCAGCAGTGGGTCTGGTGTCTTCCATAGCTAACATTCTGAGATCAGAGCCCAACGTACAGGTGTTCAGCTTCACCTATTCTCACATGAAGTCCCTGACCCGAAGCACCGCCCCGGACTTAGCTAAAGTGTAGGAGATGTGACATTTCTACATTGTATTTGAAGCCTAAGGCTGGGCGATATGGGGAAGAAAATGTATACAACAAAACTATTTATTTAGCCAAATAACTTAATAACCGACGATCATAGCGCCATGTGACGATAATAAAAATAGAGCATAAATAGCAGTTATACAAGCTCAGCATCGTTTGTGAGCTTGTCGATTGGCAATTTTTGCTATTAACGTTTTTAAGCATGCATGAAATATGGCTTAAGTGACTAAAACCAGGAAAAGACAAAATATTTTACAATATTCTAAATACCAGACGATATTTGATCTCATATCACAATATCAATAGGCTTATCGGTATATCAATATATTTGCCAGACCAAATTGGAGATTCATTAAAGTGTATTTTCTTAAATGCTAGACAGTATACTGTATATAGTTTATAATCTTACTTACCCTTGGGCCTTTCCTTTCAGTGCTGCTGCCTGCTACATAGCCATGAGGATCTTGGCAGTTGATCGCAGGGTGCCTATGATGAGCTTCCGTTTCAGCAGAGCCATCTACGTCGATGCCTATTACAGTGAGTGACAATTCATGCTAATTATGTGAAAAAGTAGAGTGATTAATCTCCAAAGCCAAAGTGCAGCAACTACTTTTTTTTTTACTATTTATTCATCTCAAAGGTCAGCCTTCATGATTTGGAGGGATGAACAATTACCTAATGATGAACAGATATCAATTTGTGTAATATCACTTCTATACCCATAGCCCATTTGGCTGACCCAAACACGTTACCGTGGATGAAATGAGCTATGTAAATGTACTTGACTTGTTACAGATCCTTTGACGATGGGTGCTGCCGCCAGTGCCTTTTACATTAACGAAGCTGCGAGCGTTTTGCCTAAAGCTGTTGTAGCAAAGGTCCGAACTTACTTGATTGGAGCTGCTACTGACGCCGTTGAGGTAGGCTAATGAGCTTGGTCAAAGCATAAGAAATCACAAAAAGATGGATGGAAATGAATGAATTCATGTTAATGAGCATTGTCCATTTCTCTCTAAGGTTGGCGTAAGAACCGAGGGTATTCAGGAGGCCCTTCTGAAGGTCCCCATGTCTGAGAATGCTGATAATTTAACCAAGATGAGGCGGGCCATCAAAGCTGTATGTGTCCCTTCCTGAACTGTAAATTATCATGATTGTGGAAAAAACATCTGTCAAAATGTACCATTGTTTCTCTTTTACAAGCTGTCTCATTGGAGGTCCTCTCCTGCAAGCGCACCACTGGCTTCAATGTATGTGAAGATTTTCGGCCAGGAAATTGCCTTTGCCAGCCTTGACAAGAGCGTTGTTGAGCAGATAATTGCGGTATGTTCTGTAGCACAATTTATCATCGTAACTTTCCAGCTCCATGTAATCATTACCATGCAATGAAACAAGAACTTGGCATAAAGAAATTTTCTTACCAACAGCTTGTCACCGGAAAGCCTGCTCAAGAATATGGAATGAATGTTTTGAAGGCCCTCATAGCAGGGGCTTCTCGCCAGTTTACCAAGCCACTCCTAATTGCTGAGGTGAGACGCATCTTGCCCACTGCAGTAGGTTTGCCTATGGAGATCAGTCTGTACACTGCTGCTGTGACTGCTGGGTCTGTTCATGGTAGGTGCAAAGTCATGCAATTCATTAGTAATAACTTGTACTTGCATTCTTACTTACGGTAATTAATAACATATCCTTGCATCTTAGAACCATATCAAAGCCAATATCTTGTGTTTATAGTTAAGGCCATCATGACACCAGCACTTGACCTCGACAACTTCCAGATTAGTCAACTGCTGACGACTGACATTAGAATTGAGGCTAACCTTCACCCAAGGTAGTCCCGTTCAAACAAATATTTCACGTAAATTTGTCATCGCTTTTAGAAATCAGATACTAAAATAAAGTTGCCCTTTTCCCCAGTGTTCGTGCCCATACCTTTGCTGTGATGGGAGTCAACACTGAATTTATCCAGGCTGCTCTGATGGCAAGGACTAAGGTCCACATGATTGTCCCTGTAAATATTGCAGTAATGCTTGACATTGCAGAAGGCAACTTTAAGATTGAAGTCGACCAGGTTCCCGCTGGGGAAGATATTGAACATATTGCAGCAGTTAGGTAAAACCTGTCTTTTGCAATTAAATACTAATAATTATACATAGTTGGCATTACAAATCAAAGTTAACTTGTTAATACAAATTCATTTAAAACCCATTTCATACTGTATATCAAGCATGTCCACTAAAGCAATTTATGTCATGAATGTTTTGATGGCTAATTCATTGGCCTTCAAAACAAAGTATATATTGTTAACTTGGCTTGAACATCAGCACAACATACATAGCCTACCTATAATTTCTATTAGAATGAGGATTACACAATGCATGAATAACAGACTTTGCTAAATTGATCTTCTCTGATCACTGGCAGCTATGACACATTTGCTGTTGTAAGGAATGTGGAGGATGTTCCTGCCGAAATAAACGTCCCAATGATTGCTGACAAACAAGCCATCTCAACAGAGCTCACGTCTGCTGCCTCTAGAAGCTTGGTGGGCTGATTTTAAATGACATTCTCACTCATTATACCACCATGAAGAGAAATTTCAGGTCATTATTTTATGCTCTTTTAATTTTCTGTTTCAGGGAGTATCTTCTGAGGTAATTGATGATGATGTGAAGCACATTATCAAGGGTATTATTGAACAGGAATTCTGCGCCCAGAGCATGACTTTTGGATTGAAGGTATGCCTTGAGGTTGTCGCAGAGCGTCTAGACTTCCTCAATCTCCCCGCTCTGTACAAACTAATCGGAAAGGCTTTCGTTGCACTTGTTGTGAAAGAAGGCAAGAACTACAGTACACATGCAAAACATGTAGTCACACTCAAACTACACTTTATTTAGAGAAGAAACATGATTTATATGAGCAATATATTATGTCTATTTATAGTTGAAGGCGCATACATCGAGAGATGGGAGATGGAGGTTCAGGTTGGACCAAAGGCTGCAGCGAAGATCATTAAACAGGTCAACATGAGCGAAGAGGACTTGGTTGGGGTTAAACCAGTCGTGCATAAACTCAAGAAAATCCTGATTCCTGGTCTGGATGTCACCATGGGGTCTTCCAGCTCCAGCAGCTCCAGCAGGAACTCTGCTAAAGTTAGCAGCAGCAGCAGCAGCAGCAGATCTTCTAGCTCCAGTTCTCGTCGTTCCACGGTAAAGCACCACGGTCCATTCTACAACTTTTGATTTTATGAATAACAGAGCATGTTCTCCTTCAACACATTGAACTTCATTCCAAACAGGTTGCAGCAAAGCACCCACTTTTCCAGAAAAACCACAAGGTAGGAATTACATGACATTTAGAGGATTGTTCTTCTTTCAACACGTGAAAACTTCAGTTGTGCAGTGAACATTTCTCCTTCCAATTTTATGTATATATTATCACATCTCAGGCCACCTCCCAGGCCAGAGTGAGCAGAAGCAGCGCTTCAAGCATTCAGGCCATGTACAAGAAGGTGAGGCTTATTTTACATAACATTTCATTAGGACACTTGTCATAATCAGTCTGTGGATAAACAAACTGTTTTATTTTTTTCCTTCCTTATCCTTAGCTGGGTAATGCTTTCGAACCCATTGCGACAGTTACCATCCGTGCTGTGAAAACAGACCACACTGTTCAAGGATTACAAATCATTGCTTATTATGATAAGCTTAATGAGGTTCTGAAGATCGTTGTGGTACCTTTGTGTCCTGCTGCACAATGGATGATCTGTGCTACTGGTGCGGTGCTCAGCAAGCACCTAGCTACTGTAAGAAACCATATTCAATGTTACCTGAACAGTTCAATAATCTATCTATAGACATAAAATAAGTTCCTCAACACTTCCTTTGTTCTGCTCAAAGGCCAAATTGTCCTGGGGAGTGCGATGTGGAGAGATTGATGCCGTGATCACAGCTGAGACCGGTCTGGTTGGAACAAACCCTGCAATCCGTGTAAGAGTGAACTGGATTGACCTGCCAAGGGCTTTGAAGCACTACATCAGAATGTATGTCTTTTCATATTTCTGTAATATTACTTGTTTGTTGCTTTAGGCAAGTTTGCTCCATTTATTGCCACCACAAAATAATGTATTGGTAAATATATATTTTGCCTAATCGTCTAAATAATGCTCTCACATATTTCCCACTAGGGCGAGTCAATATGTCCCTGCCCTTGATGTGGTTGGGCTGATTGCAGAGAAGGCAGCAAACACTAAGAAGCAGGTTTCTGTAACCGTGGTTTCAACATCTCCGAAGTTTTTGGATGTTATTTTCAAAACACCAAAGGTATTGGGATATTATTTTACCCTACTTGATTTTATGAATAACGAAACATTGTTGTATTCATAACAACAATTAAGTATGCACCTGCTTCATTGATGATGATTATTGTATTAATTGCAGAGGATAATTGAGAAGGCTATCATTCTCCCCTTTGGCCTGCCACAACCACTGGATGGGTTTGCCGGTCTGACCTTTGAAGACAATATTGTAGACAAAGTCCAGTACTTGTTTGCCAGTACTACTGCAGGTAAAACTATCAGCTGATACAACTGCAAAAACATGTTTAAATAATGTAAATGTTTTAACAATATTTTCATCTTGCTTTCAGCTCAGTGCAGCATGGTCAGAGACACACTGACAACATTCAACAACAAGACAATCACAAATCAGATGCCTGTGTCTTGCTACCAAGTTTTGGCTCAGGATTGCACTGACGAAATGAAGTTCATGGTTCTGTTGAAGCAAGATAATGCGTTGGCACGCAAACACATCAATGTCAAAATCGCTGACATGTAAGTACTCAACAGGAAATGTGTTAATTTGTTCAATACATAACGGTGCTAGTTGCTGATGCTGACCATACCTTTCACTTCTAGTGACGTTGACTTGTTTCGCACGGAAGGCAACATTGTGGTAAAGGTTAATGGATTGGAAATTCCCATCGTAAACCTTCCTTACCAACACCCTGCAGGTAGGCCATGTAAATTAAACTGGTTCTAATGCTTCCTCCTACAACCATTTTAGTTACTATTTATTACAATGTGCCAATACTAAGTTGTTATATTTGAAAATATACTTGGCAAAATAAAGAATCTTGATTCGGATTACCTGATTATCTGGATTATCTAAAAATGATCTATGCTCTACCAAAAGGTGCAATCCATATCAAAAAGAGAGGTGAAGGTGTCGCTATTTTCGCTCCCAAGTATGGTCTCCCTGAAGTCTACTACGATATGGACACATGGAAGGTGAATATCAATCCTTTTGGGAGTCATTTTTAATTGCACCAAACTACCAAAGCTGGCATATTCAATTAAATGAGTAACTAATCTGTTATTCCTTTTTACCTGTATCATCAGATTAAAGTCGTTGACTGGATGAAGGGACAGACCTGTGGAGTCTGTGGTAAGGCTGATGGAGAAGTCAGACAGGAGTACCGTACCCCTAGTGGACGCCTGACCAAGACCTCAGTTAGCCATGCCCATTCCTGGGTGTTGCCTGCCGAGAGCTGCGCTGATACCACTGGTAAGAGCAGGGGTTTTGTTGTCAGGAAGTTTCCAAGCAAATATAAGTGCACATATTACTTGGCTCTTTTACAGCCATCAACATAGCTTTTAATTTAATTATTCGTACCTCTCCATTCCAGAATGTCGTCTGAGACACGAGTCCGTGACAATGGAGATGGTGGTCCGTGACCAGATGTCCAGATGCTACTCTGTTGAGCCTGTGCTTCGTTGTCTGCCCGGCTGCTCCCCAATCAGAACCACTCCCGTCACTGTGGGCTTCCACTGCGTGTCTGTCGGAAGAAGTAAGTGTTAATGAAGGAAGAGCTGCTATATCACTGAGCTGAACACTGCATGTAATGAGAAAATATACTTACTTATGTTCCACCACCAATTCATTAATTATTACAATGAAATGTGAAAAGTGTGTCTCTGTGTAACTGTGTCTCTTTGCCCCTCTGCAGACCAATTCGCCCCTCCGACCGACGTCTATGAGAAGAGTGAGGACCTGAGGGAGACCACGGACGCTCATGTCGCCTGTAGCTGCTCGGCTCAGTGTGCTTAGAGCAGCTGTCGCAGTGGAGTGGACTGCCTAGATTTAGGAAACATTTCAACTTGTAAATGTAGATCTCAAATTGCAAATGCCAGTATTTAATAAATCATTGTATGCATATAGTTGCATACGTCCGTCTCCAATGTTATGATTTCCCTGGTTCATTGCAACTAACGAGAAACAAAAATAATTAGGATAAATAAAAAAGGTTGAAGGGATACTTTGTATTTAAATCAGTGGTGTGAATTTTACAAGATTTTTCTACACTTGAAATCCTTTCATCCATCTACATAAACAGACACAGTCCTATTAGTGTTGCTCGCTACGCAGTATTACTATAACGCTAAAGACTTTCCCCAATAATGTATATGAATCATATAGTTTCTTATTGCATTCAATAGAACAGCAGCATTTCAATCTACATTCTAAAACATTGTACATTATAGTCGCTTACCAAGTTCACAAAATGAGCCTATGACATCATTACTAGGGGCAGTATGAATATGGAGTGCTGTGCAACAATGCCCCCAAATTGTCAACATAATGTAATTTAACATTAGCAGTTATTTGTTCATTTTGATTGGCCATCTACACTGCCAAAAATACCACATAGTATAACACTGCCCAAACATTGAGTACTGCAATAGAAATAATACCAAACATTGAGTACTGCAATAGAAATAATACCTTTGACCATGACATTTTCAGGGACAAAAGACATCAATAAATACAAATGCACCAATTATGAAAATCTAAACATAAAAGTAAGCTTTAAAAAAAAAAGAAGAAAAGAAAAGGTCAAATGATTTTGGCACGTTTTTAGTAGGGATAGTTTGACCAGTTTAGCAATGAAAGCCAAGTGCAAGGCTTTAAGGAAAGCTTTAAATTTGTGTCCTATATTGTATTATGTGTTCTTGTTTTTATTTGATGTTTCGGGAATTATGTCAAGTCAAGTCACCTACATTTCTATAGATCATTTAAAAACAGCAGAAGTTGACCCAAAGTGCTTTTCATTTAAAAATCCTAAAAACCTAAAAAAGAAAGAAAAAAAGAATACATAAAAGCTATACCTCATACAAATACAATACAACATCAAAAGGAACATAAGAGCAGTACAATTTACACAGAGGTTAAAAACATTCATGACTAGATTATGTGTGAAATAAAGTTGAATGATCTATTTTGATAATAACAGTAAACATTGCAATTCAGTATAACTCACCTGCATGCCCCTTTGCCATGAACGTTTATTACGAATTGAGTGGGCAAAACCATACCTATATTAAATAGTTTATTGGATCAATGTAGTGGCAAGCTCAAACTATACTTTGCCACTTGGCTGGGCACAGAAACCGTTTTTGACGCGTATGTAATATAATGTCCAGGCATTGACTGCTGTTGGGTGAGGTTCCCATTTATTATACATTATACTTATATTACAGCAGTTTTGCAAGAATAAAATGATACGGTAAAAACCGTGTGATCTCTTAGCCTGTTGTGCCCATACCTTCCAAACCATTCAACCTGGCTTGTTGCACCTGTGTTGTCATATGTCAATCCTTGTGACACACACCCCCCATGCCTGGTGAACCCGCCCATCAAACGGGTTAAAGGCACACACAGGCAGAAATGGCTCCTTCACCCCGGCCCCTAATTGTGAATATGATGAGCAATTATCAAAGGGAGCCATAGTTCAATATTAAGTCATGAATTATTACAGTGCTTCTTGAAGGAGGAAGAGCTTGGATATTGGCCGCTCCAACTGCCCTGTCCTTGTCTTCAACTGTACTGAACGTACAAATCCTTTCCTGTCCGGGAAGGTCCTTGTCACCTTTCCCATGATCCACGAGGAGCATTTTGATCCATGACAACAACAATGTCCCCTGTCATGTAACTCCTGTGAGGCTTTGTCCACTTTTGTCTGTATCTGTCCAGTGGTCCAGTGCTGCATTCACACTCCCTTTCCCCTTCAAAATGGGGTTTTCAGTTTCTGCTCAGACAACTAGACATGATCCTCACTCTAGCACCATATAGAATGATTTTCATGGCAGCTGTGTGACTGTCAGTTCTTGATCTCCAGGATGGAGGGGTTGTGGTCCAGGATGATCTTGTCCATGTACTGCCGCAGACGGAAATTGATTTCTTCCTGCTCCTTCAGGGCATCCATTAACTGGTCTCTGGAGGCATTGTCTATCTCAGCAGCCAGAGACTGGGCCTTAGTCTGTGTGGCAAACAGGTTCTTGGCTTCATAAAGACTCGTCATTCTGTTCCCTCAACTTCTGATTCTCCTGTTTGCTTCACCTCGTGCTCCAGTTCCATCTCCCTGGTCCTGTAGGTGATGTCGGACAGGCTGTAGGTGATCTGCGGCCGGGCTTCTCCGCCTCCAGCTTGAACAGCTGGAGGTGCTCCAGCTCCCGACGCAGATCCTCGATCACCTCCTGCATTGCCTCCTTCTCCTTCTGGAACTCCTGCCTGTTTTGTCTCAGTTTGTCCATCATCTTCCTGTAGAGGTCCATCTCATCCTTCAGACGCAGACTTGTGTCCTCCAGCTTGTCCGTCATCCTCTGTTTCTCCTCGTCCAGTTTTTCCGTCTGTTGCTTGAGCCGGCACATGTTCATGGACATGTCACTGTTGCCGTCCTCCACCTGCTGAAGTCGGTTGGTTAGCAGCTCTATCTGTGTGTTCTTGTCCCTCTCCATCTTGCTGTAAGCCTCTCGGTGACGTCTCAGCTCCTCTCCCATGCTCTGCTCCGAACGGGACTCCTGGTCTTTGAGCAGCTCCTCCAGCTCGACAATAGAGAGATCCTGTTGGCATACTGTATATGGTTGTACTGTTTCTCTGGCAACCATTATTGCCCCTCAAAGGGCCGTTGATGACCCACCCCAATAGGGTCCTCACTGCATATGGTCCGTCACCAGAGCTGTTTATTACTTCCCAGGGTTCCATGAGTTTTGACACATTCGTCCCGATCAACATTTCAATGTCAGCGTCTAATTCTGGGATTTTGACGGCCTTTAGATATTCCCATTTGTCGATATCGTTCTGTGTGGGAATATTACTCCTTGAAACAGGGATAGTATGATGAGTGAACATCTCTGGGAGCTCCACAAATTGGTTGCCATCCAACCTGGACACCTCCAGTCGTGTAAAGATTTCACTTTTAACAGCACTATCCTCGTCCATCGTGCGCAGTAGGATGTTGGTTTTTGTACCCTGCAAATTCAATTTTTCCATGAGGTGATTTGTGCAAAAGGTTGATGTACTTCCAGGATCCAAGAAAGCATACGTCTGCAGCACCTTATCTCCCTTCTTAGATTTTATCTGTACAGGCACGATGGAAAGTGTGCTGTCTTGGTCTCCAGCCCCAGTACAACCATATGCTTGGAGGGAGACAAGTGCGCTACTAACTGGTCTTTCCCGTGTCTCGTCTCTGTGGATATACAGAATCGTTGGATGTTTTAAATTACACTCATCACAAGTCATACGACCTCTACATTGTTTATTTCTATGTCCTGCCTTCAGGCATCCAAAGCAAATTCCTTTTACTTTCAGAAATTCTATTTTCTCCCTTTGAGAAATTGCATTCAGTGTTGAACACCGGAATAATGGATGTCTCTCTCCACAGTACAGACAGGACTCTGAGGCTGGCTCCTGTGATGTTATGGACTCAGGGGTTGCAGTATGGTTGGTAGCTGTGATTGTTGTTGCAAAACTGCTTTCTTTGATGCAACTCCTGGGTAGCGGTCTGCTTTGGGTTACAGTCTGTTGTGAGGTGCTTGGTCGTGCATCTGAAATATCTCCAAAAAGGGGATGTGTCAAGACTCTTACTTGGTTCTCCAGAAATTTCACCATGTCGGGAAATGTGGCCCTGTAGCCTCGTTGGTCCTGAATCGCACAAGCCTGAGACCTCCATCTTTCCCTCAGCTTATATGGAAATTTCAGCATGACCTGCCTCATGTTTGATGGGATGTCCATCACCTCCATATATTTGATCTCCATCATAGCATTGCAGCACCCTCTGAAGAACAATGCAAAGTCCTGCAGTGCTTTAATAGGGGCCCATCCAAAAGCTTTATCCATATAGGCTGTGGCCATTCCATATTCATTGCCAAAGTGCTCTTTCAACAGTGCCTTTGCCCTTTCATAGCCTTCTTGTGGGAGCATATGTAGGCAGCTCCTCACCAGCTCTCTGGGCTGCCCCCTGGTGTACTGCTCCAAGTAATATAGACAGTCTTGGTAACTGCTTACCTTTGCTTCGACACAATGTTCAAAGGTCCTGATAAATTAAGTACACTGTAATGGATTACCATCAAACACTGCAATGTCTCTTTGTGGTATAGAGTGGATGCCATTTGTTGTTGTACCAGCAGTGTAGTTATTTCATTTTGGCGTTTCATGATTCCATAAAGAGTCTCCGGGTCAACTGAGTTTTGTAATGACTGTACAGGGACCCGTTTATGGGTTGTTGCTGTACATGAGGTTCTGAAATTGTATTGACATTCTGAATGGTGTTCCTTGGGGTGATTGTTAGCAATGGTCCAATGTTTGGTTGCAGCAGTTGTCTGACAGTGGGACGTTTTGCACTTTGAGGGTCCATAGTATGATAACCTTTCATCTTTGGTCGAACATCAGGGGCGGATGAAATAGGTGGTGCTGTTGAGCCTTGAGACCTTGCCCTTTAAAACCTTTGCTCACATAAGAGTTCATTCCATTTGAAGGGGCCTTTCCTCCAACATCACTGCCCTCCAACACAGATACCATTGCATCAGCAGCTGCTATTTGCATATTGAGGTCCAATTGCTCCTTGCTTTTCCTCTTGTGCCTCTATTTCGTGTCTTTTTTGCAGAGCAGCCACTTTTTCCAATAAAGCTGCCTTTTCTGCCTTAGCCATTAAGCATGCAGATGACACCCCAGAACCTTTCCTAGAGGCCCTTGACCTCTTTGACCCCTTTGACACATGAGACACAGATACATTAGACACACTGTCCTAAGAATTAATGTCATCTTGACACTGTACATGTTCACCCCAATCATCATTTGCATTATCATATTTACCATCCTCATTTGAAAAACCATTTTCCTGTAACCATTGTGATGTGTCTTTAATGAACGTACGTGTTACTCTTTGTCATCACTGAATGTAGCCATGCATTTTGTTTACTTTGCTCCCCCTCAGGCATAGGAAGATCAGTGAACAGTGTGTTGTGCTGTTCTACAGCCTTTTCAAATAGGGTTTTGATCCTTCTCAGATTTTGATGGACAGCAGAGACATTTTCCTTTGAAGCCATGAGAGCAGTGGTTTGTGTCTTTAGTTTGTTTGCCTGTTTAACCTTTCCATTTGAAGTTGTTCTATTGTCATTTGGATTCCTTTCAAAGTCGGCGTTCTCACCCTTTTTTCAATATCAGAAACCCTTCGCATTTCTGCAGACCCGGTTTGTTTGGTACTGCTCATTTGCATTTCCGCAGACCCGGTTTGTTTGGTACTGCTCATTTGCATTTCTGCAGACCCGGTTTGTTTGGTACTGCTCATTTTCAACAAAGGGAACAAACAATAAATCAGTGCATAAATTCGTTTTTACCCAAAAATAAAATACACATTCATTTGCAACCAACAATAAGACTGTATCAAATGCAACCATGAACAATAAGACCCAAACAGTGCATTCGTTTGCAACCAATAATAAGACCTTTAAACAGTGTAGTTTCGTTTGCAAACAACAATAAGACGTTACGCTGCTACGCAGTGTTTTCATTTGCAGTGTTTTCATTTGCAACCAAACATCACCGAACTTATTCAACCCTACACAAACACACGTTCACTCCGATCAGCACCTCCTCGTGGTCCCCAGGACAAGATTAAAAACGAAGGGTGACCGAGCCTTTGAAGTGACAGCCCCTAGGCTGTGGACTTAAGAACTGTCCTTTCTGAGGCCTCTTTTAAGTAACAATTGAAAACGTACATGTTCAGACAGGCTTTTGGTCACCTATAACACTTGACTTTCTACTGTTTGTGTTTTTATCTGTGTGTTCTTATAGTCCTTGTTTTGATGCTATGTTTTCACTGTTTACTCTGTGATAATGGCTGCCTGCTGTTGTTATAGTTGTTTTATTTTTGTATTATTGTAAAGCACCCTGTGCACTCGTGCTGAGAAGGGTGCTATATAAATAAAGGTCATTCATTCATTCATTCATTCAAGAACCAGTTAGGCATGTGTCTGCGTGTGTGCGGATATTGCAAAGATGCTGCGTTAGTGCGTTGTGCCGTTTTGTCAGAGACACGCACTCTTGTGGTCTTGGTGTGCGACAGTGCGCGTATATGTCAGAAGGGGGGGGGGGGGGTGTTTGTTCATCAAACAGCGGCCGTGATCCAAGTCATTTTACGGCGCGATGCCGCTCCAAACAAAAATAAATGTGTGAGTGAATATGCACTAACCAGTGCTCAAGCTCTTCTTCCATCCAGGGTGCTCCACTTGTTCGGGAAAGGAGCTCAGGATCTCCAGATGAGATGAGATGAGACACGATTGTCTTCCTTGATCGGGTTTTTACTTGTGTAGTGGCAAGCTCAAACTATACTTTGCCATTCGGCTGGGCACATGCATACAGAAACCGTTTTTGACGCGTATATAATATAATGTCCAGGCATTGACTGCTGTTGGGTGAGGTTCCCATTTATTATACATTATACTTATATTACAGCAGTTTTCGTTATGCAAGAATAAAATGATACGGTAAAAACCGTGTGATCCCTTAGCCTGTTTTGTGCCCGCTATGGCCCATACCTTCCAAACCATTCAACCTGGCTTGTTGCACCCGTGTTCTCATTATGTCAATTCTTGTGACACACCCCCCCCCATGGTGAACCCGCCCATCAAACGGGTTAAAGGCACACACAGGCAGAAATGGCTCCTTCATAATATAATGGTAAGTAAACTAATGCTATAACCCATCCAGATAGGAGTATCTTCTTCATATTTATGACACATTGTTATTTTCACCAACAGTATATGTGAATAGGTAACAAAATGTTATAGTTATCGCCATGAAACTTCCCCAGTTGATTGCTTTTTTTGAAGTTTTCTGAAATTTAAATATCTAAATTAGTCACTATATAGGAAAATATGAAACAGCTGCTACTGTGGAAGGGTTATCGTATGTTAATTTACTTATATTGACCCAGTATAAACAAATTAATATAGATATGGTTTTGCCCACTTAATTCATAATTAAAGTTCAAATTTTGGAGCTCTGGCTCCAAACCAGGCGGTTCAACCATGGTGGAAAAGGGGCCCCAGTGAGGAACGGTCTTTGCCCAGAGAACGTGTCCACTAAAAGTTCAATGACAGGTCAAATCACTTCACGGCACACAATAATAGGACAGGTTAACCTGACCGGTGGATCCGCTAACTTTGGACTTAACAAACAATCAGTCATTACAAGACAGTATATAAGAGGGGGTATGGGACTCTCATCCTCACATCCTCCTCATCCTCTCCCAATCATGAGAGTGGTTGTCCTCGCCCTGACTGTGGCCCTTGTGGGTAAGTATCATTTGAGTCCGTTTTTCTTAATAATGGCTCAGACTCAAAGTCAGATAATTGGAAGGAACCAACTTTATTGAAAAAATAAAGTACTAGATTAAAATAATAGACCTTAAACACTATATCCATGCACTTATTTTAGAAATTGTTTTAATAGGGCTTAGGAAAATATATTTTTAAAGCATCTTTTTGAAAATTATGTATTCTAATATATATACTATCATCATTTACAGCTTGTCAAAAAATTGGTAAGTCAACACTTTATGAAATGGTTTAAAATGACACCAAACATCCCAATTTAATTCAAAATTAAAAAATATATATAATCATTTGAACTAACCTAATCATGAAGCAATTATTAACATTGATGAAAAAAAAAGAGAGATGTCAATGTGATCTCATTCAGTTAATTTATTCTCACAGCCCCTATTATTCCTCGACCGATTATTCCTCGACCGATTATTCCTCGACCGATGACCCAGGCATACGCGTATGAAGCAGTGATCGTGGAAGGTGTGCCCGAGGCGGCAGACCTACCACCTTTATTCCTGGCAAAAGCTGGTATAAAAATCAGAAGCAAAATTCATCTCACTGCAATGGACGTGATGGACGTGAAGAACATGGTCATCATGAGGGTACTGTACGAGCAAGCATGTGTCACACACTGACATAATGCACTTATCACCCTTGTCTGGAAGAAACCTTGTATCGTCATATTTTTATATTTTATACGTTTTCTTTTTCATAAATTAAAGGGACACTTCACCCTTTTTGCAAAAAAATATATGTTAATGACGTTTAGAAGCTTTAGATCACTTTCCTGGGGGTATTTATGTGTGTAATATGTGGTTTTAGATATTTTAGATTGTAGCAGTGAGCCTGTTGTCTCTGATGTCATGGACACTGGTCTCACTACCTTCCTGGACTACAATTCCCATAATTCTTTGGTGCACTGCTCCTCCTTGTGGATAGGGGGGAGAGCTGTCTTACTGAGACAACATGTAGTCCAGGAAGGAAGTGAGCCCAGTGTCCATGACATCAGAGACAACAGGCTCACTGCTACAATCTAAAATATCTAAAACCACATATTACACACATAAAGACCCCCAGGAGTGTGTTCTAAAGCTTCTAAAAGTCATTAACATATATTTTTTTGCAAAAAGGGTGAAGTGTCCCTTTAATGCTCAATTTTATACTTGGCAAATAGCAAAGATAACCGATCCACAAGTTCACAATGTGCCGCGTTGCGATGCGTTGTGAGCTTATAGATCTGTTTTTTGGAAACATTTCAACTAGATTTATAATGACATGCCCAAAATAGTAATGCCAGGTTGTAAGTGGTTGGATGTGTCTGTGGGTTTTCAAAAGAAATTAACCAAAGAAAAGTATTGGATCTAATTTGGAACACAGGTCATTTTTTTCCTCACTTCCTGAAAAGTAACTGCTTCCACAGGTTAAGAATGTAAAACAAATTACTTAATTAATGACTCTCTCCCATATGCAGCTTGTAACCCCAGAGCTCTTCGAGTTTGCTGGTGTCGAGGGCAAGGATGCTTTTGTTCCAGCGACAAAACTCACTGCCGCCCTTCATGCTCAACTCGTGACTCCCATCACGTTTGAGTATACGAAAGGTCTTGTGGGTAAGGTTTTTGCCCCAGCTAGTCTCTCCGCTACTGTGTTGAATATCTTCAGAGGAATCCTGAACGTCCTTCATGTTAACATCAAGAGCACTCAGAATATCTATGAGTTGATGGAGGAGGTATGATTTCTGTATTTTGTACATCATAAATACATTATGATAATAGTTTAGCTCTTAGGTGTACTTTGCAGTGTCACTCGCTCCAGCCCTGGAAATGGGGGGCTGTAAAGTCCTTTGATACCCATATCTGTGATTATGGGCTATGCAGATAAACTTGACTTGAATTATATTCTATTACGTATTTAAATGTATACTCATATTTAATTTATCTAGGATGGAATTCATGGTGAGTGCAGGACCCACTACATAATCAATGAGGACACAAAGGCTGAACGCATCCATCTGACCAAAACCAGGGATCTGAACAACTGCCGGCGACCCATCGTTAAGGACATTGGTTTGGCTTACATGGATACATGTGTTGAGTGTCAAGCGGTAAGACCAATTTATTTTTCTGTGGGACACTGCAAGATATATTGCAGTTCAACAGCATAACCTTAACCATGTGTTATGTCTGCACAGATCACAAAGAACTTGAGGGGAGCAGTATCCTATGAGTATACCATGAAGACAGAAGATACTGGTGCCCCCCTGATCTTGGAGGCAAAGGTCGTTGAAGTACATTCGTTTTCTCCATTCAATGAGATGGACGCAGCTGTTCAGATGATGGCCAAGTATGTTGCAGGACTTTTAACAAAATGGCAATGGACTAAGCATATCAAATATGCTAAAACAATTTTGAATTGCACAGACAAAGGCTGAATTTCATTGGGAACGTTGAGAACGTGGCAGTCGTGCCAGATGTGGAGTATATTCATCGTGGATCCGTGTCTTATGAGTTTGCTTCTGAGCTTCTCCAGACACCCATTCTGCTCGTCAAGATCACAGACCCAGAGAGACAGGTAGAGTGCCGTCATCTTTACATGTATTGTTTTGCTACCTATTGCTAGCTTTATGGCTTCATGACACCATATGACTCTGTCTTTTTGTCTTCTCTAGGCTGTGGAGGTCCTAACTCACCTGGTTAGATACAATATGGTTCAGGTCCATCATGACGCTCCTCTGAAATTTGTGGAGCTTGTTCATATACTGCGTGAGCTCGATGTGGCGCAAATTGAGTCCATCTGGAAACAATACAAGGACAAACCAGTTTACAGGTAAGAAAGCGCTTATAAATTGTATATTGTAGTGTAAGATATCTGCTGAGCTACAATGCCGTTTACAAATACCCCTATCCATTTAAAACCAAACAAAAAAGGTATTTGATATTAATTACAACAAATAACTAAATAATCTATATGTCTCTGTGCCTAAAACTATTATGCTGTTTAATTAGCAACAATTTCTATGATTTTCTTTTATTTAATAAAGCTGTAAAAAAACATTTCCTCTGTTCTAGGCGTTGGATCCTGGATACAATCCCTGCTATTGGTACACCAATGACACTGAGATTCATCGAGGCAAAGTTGGATGTAAATGATATCACTCTTACTGAAGCTTTCCCTGCCCTGTTGGCATCGGTGCACATGGTGACAGCTGACCCGATCTCCATCCCAATGTTTGAGGTAGGCTCTCAGTAACCTCTTAAAGAGAAAAACGTTTTATGCTCTCAAACAATGTAGCGTGGTGTTTATTTATGGATGTCTAAGACTCTATAGGTAATGATTGAGTTCTTTATTATGCTTTATGGCATGTTTTTCATTTTGGTTTCTTCTCTTATTTTCACTTAAATGTATAACGAAATTCAGGAACATTGTTAAGAAAGGTGTAATACCAACAGATATTATTATTATT
Source organism: Protomyctophum bolini (assembly GCF_963924005.1). NCBI lineage: Eukaryota > Metazoa > Chordata > Actinopteri > Myctophiformes > Myctophidae > Protomyctophum > Protomyctophum bolini. The sequence goes on from NC_137869.1 coordinate 4,259,301, forward strand.
ATTATTATTATTAATAATAATAATAATAATAATAAAAATAATATTAGCCTACATTTATCTGAAACTATGTGGACTCCTTGGTCTCAATTGTCCTTTCCTATACCCACAGAGACTGGCTTTCAGTGTAAAGGTTCAGGGACAGCCAATCATGCGCGAGGCTGCTATGCTCGGTTATGGAACAATGGTGGCCAAGTACTGTAATGAGGTGCCCACCTGCTCTGCAGAACTTGTAAAAGTAAGAAATAGTATTTGTCATAATCACATTTTACATAACTAGTGGCCAATGGATTGGAGGATTTAAATGAACTGTCAACTCTCCACAGCCAATCATCAACCGCGCAAACATGGCTATTGCCAAGGAGGAAATAGAAGAAATTGTCCTTCTGCTGAAAGTACTTGCCAATGCTGGCCATCCCGCTAGCCTTAAAACCATCACAAAGCTCCTACCCGGGTTCGGAGGTGCTGCCAGATCTGTTTTTCCACAGAGAGTTCATGTTGAGGCTGTCCTGGCCCTGAGGAACATCGCTAAAAGGACACCTGCAATGGTGGGTATTAAATCTTGTTTAAATAGTTTATGTATTTATTTTGTATTCATATTCTAACTGCATTTTTTTGCCATAATCTGTTCTCTGGATGAATTAGGTCCAGGATTTGGCTGTTCAGATCTTCATGGACAGGGCTCACCATGCAGAGCTGCGTATGCTTGCATGCATTGTGCTGTTTGAGACCCGGCCAGCAGTGGGTCTGGTGTCTTCCATAGCTAACATTCTGAGATCAGAGCCCAACGTCCAGGTGTACACCTTCACCTATTCTCACATGAAGTCCCTGACCCGAAGCACCGCCCCGGACTTAGCTAAAGTGTAGGAGATGTGACATTTCTACATTGTATTTGAAGCCTAAGGCTGGGCGATATGGGGAAGAAAATGTATACAACAAAACTATTTATTTAGCCAAATACCTTAATAACCGACGATCATAGAGCCATGTGACGATAATAAAAATAGAGCATAAATAGCAGTTATACAAGCTCAGCATCGTTTGTGAGCTTGTCGATTGGCAATTTTTGCTATTAACGTTTTTAAGCATGCATGAAATATGGCTTAAGTGACTAAAACCAGGAAAAGACAAAATATTTTACAATATTCTAAATACCAGACGATATTTGATCTCATATCACAATATCAATAGGCTTATCGGTATATCAATATATTTGCCAGAACAAATTGGAGATTCATTAAAGTGTATTTTTTTAAATGCTAGACAGTATACTGTATATAGTTTATAATCTTACTTACCCTTGGGCCTTTCCTTTCAGTGCTGCTGCCTGCTACATAGCCATGAGGATCTTGGCAGTTGATCGCAGGGTGCCTATGATGAGCTTCCGTTTCAGCAGAGCCATCTACGTCGATGCCTATTACAGTGAGTGACAATTCATGCTAATTATGTGAAAAAGTAGAGTGATTAATCTACAAAGCCAAAGTGCAGCAACTACATTTTTTTTTACTATTTATTCATCTCAAAGGTCAGCCTTCATGATTTGGAGGGATGAACAATTACCTAATGATGAACAGATATCAATTTGTGTAATATCACTTGTATACCCATAGCCCATTTGGCTGACCCAAACACGTTACCGTGGATGAAATGAGCTATGTAAATGTACTTGACTTGTTACAGATCCTTTGACGATGGGTGTTGCCCACAGTGCCTTTTACATTAACGAAGCTGCGAGCATTTTGCCTAAAGCTGTTATAGCAAAGGTCCGAACTTACTTGATTGGAGCTGCTACTGACGCCGTTGAGGTAGGCTTATGAGCTTGGTCAAAGCATAAGAAATCATAAAAAGATGGATGGAAATGAATGAATTCATGTTAATGAGCATTGTCCATTTCTCTCTAAGGTTGGAGTAAGAACCGAGGGTATTCAGGAGGCCCTTCTGAAGGTCCCCATGTCTGAGAATGCTGATAATTTAACCAAGATGAGGCGGGCCATCAAAGCTGTATGTGTCCCTTCCTGAACTGTAAATTATCATGATTGTGGAAAAAACATCTGTCAAAATTGCTTCTCTTTTACAAGCTGTCTCATTGGAGGTCCTCTCCTGCAAGCGCACCACTGGCTTCAATGTATGTGAAGATTTTCGGCCAGGAAATTGCCTTTGCCAACCTTGACAAGAGTGTTGTTGAGCAGATAATTGCGGTATGTTCTGTAGCACAATTTATCATCGTAACTTTCCAGCTCCATGTAATCATTACCATGCAATGAAACAAGAACTTGGCATAAATAAATTTGCTTACCAACAGCTTGTCACCGGAAAGTCTGCTCAAGAATATGGAATGAATGTTTTGAGGGCCCTCATAGCAGGGGTCTCTCGCCAGTTTACCAAGCCACTCCTAATTGCCGAGGTGAGACGCATCTTGCCCACTGCAGTAGGTTTGCCTATGGAGATCAGTCTGTACACTGCTGCTGTGGCTGCTGCGTCTGTTCATGGTAGGTGCAAAGTCATGCAATTCATTAGTAATAACTTGTACTTGCATTCTTACTTAATTAATAACATATCCTTGCATCTTAGAACCATATCAAAGCCAATATCTTGTGTTTATAGTTAAGGCCCACATGAGACCACCACTTGACCTTGACAACTTCCAGATTAGTCAACTGCTGACGACTGACATTAGAATTGAGGCTGACCTTCAACCAAGGTAGTCCCGTTCAAACAAATATTTCACGTGAATTTGTCATCGCTTTTAGAAATCAGATACTAAAATAAAGTTGCCCTTTTCTCCAGTGTTCGTGTCCAAACCTTTGCTGTGATGGGAGTCAATACTGCTTTTATCCAGGCTGCTCTGATGGCAAGGACTAAGATCCACATGATTGTCCCTGTAAATATTGCAGTAATGCTTGACATTGCAGAAGGCAACTTTAGGATTGAAGCCGACCAGGTTCCCGGTCCCGCTCTTGAACATATTGCAGCAGTTAGGTAAAACCTGTCTTTTGCAATGAAATACTAATAATTATACATTTTTGGCATTACAAATAAAGGGTTAACTTGTTAATACAAATTAATTAAAAACCCATTTCATACTGTATATCAAGCATGTCCACTAAAGCAATTTATGTCATGAACGTTTTGATGGCTAATTCATTGGCCTTCAAAACAAAGTATATTGTTAACTTGGCTTGAACATCAGCACAACATACATAGCCTACCTATAATTTCTATTAGAATGAGGATTACACAATGCATGAATAACAGGCTTTGCTAAATTGATCTTCTCTGATCACTGGCAGCTATGACACATTTGCTGTTGTAAGGAATGTGGAGGATGTTCCTGCCGAAATAAACGTCCCAATGATTGCTGACAAACAAGCCATCTCAACAGAGCTCACGTCTGCTGCCTCTAGAAGCTTGGTGGGCTGATTTTAAATGACATTCTCACTCATTATACCACCATGAAGAGAAATATGGAATTTTACAGGTCATTATTTTATGCTCTTTTAATTTTCTGTTTCAGGGAGTATCTTCTGAGGTAATTGATGATGATGTGAAGCACATTATCAAGGGTATTATTGAACAGGAATTCTGCGCCCAGAGCATGACTTTTGGATTGAAGGTATGCCTTGAGGTTGTCGCAGAGCGTCTAGACTTCCTCAATCCCCCCGCTCTGTACAAACTATTCGGAAAGGCTTTCGTTGCACTTGTTTTGAAAGAAGGCAAGAACTACAGTATACATGCAAAACATGTAGTCACACTCAAACTACACTTTATTTAGAGAAGAAACATGATTTATATGAGCAATATATTATGTCTATTTATAGTTGAAGGCGCATACATCGAGAGATGGGAGATGGAGGTTCAGGTTGGACCAAAGGCTGCAGCGAAGATCATTAAACAGGTCAACATGAGCGAAGAGGACTTGGTTGGGGTTAAACCAGTCATGCATAAACTCAAGAAAATCCTGATTCCTGGTCTGGATGTCACCATGGGGTCTTCCAGCTCCAGCAGCTCCAGCAGGAACTCTGCTAAAGTTAGCAGCAGCAGCAGCAGCAGCAGATCTTCTAGCTCCAGTTCTCGTCGTTCCACGGTAAAGCACCACGGTCCATTCTACAACTTTTGATTTTATGAATAACAGAGCATGTTCTCCTTCAACACATTGAACTTCATTCCAAACAGGTTGCAGCAAAGCACCCACTTTTCCAGAAAAACCACAAGGTAGGAATTACATGACATTTAGAGGATTGTTCTTCTTTCAACACGTGAAAACTTCAGTTGTGCAGTGAACATTTCTCCTTCCAATTTTATGTATATATTATCACATCTCAGGCCACCTCCCAGGCCAGAGTGAGCAGAAGCAGCGCTTCAAGCATTCAGGCCATGTACAAGAAGGTGAGGCTTATTTTACATAACATTTCATTAGGACACTTGTCATAATCAGTCTGTGAATAAACAAACTGTTTTATTTTTTCCTTCCTTATCCTTAGCTGGGTAATGCTTTCGATCCCATTGCGACAGTTATCATCCGTGCTGTGAAAACAGACCACACTGGTCAAGGATTACAAATCATTGCTTATTTTGATAAGACCTATGACGTTCTGAAGATCGTTGTTGTACCTTTGTGTCCTGCTGCACAATGGATGATCTGTGCTACTGGTGCGGTGCTCAGCAAGCACCTAGCTACTGTAAGAAACCATATTCAATGTTACCTGAACAGTTCAATAATCTATCTATAGACATAAAATAAGTTCCTCAACACTTCCTTTGTTCTGCTCAAAGGCCAAATTGTCCTGGGGAGTGGAGCGATGTGGAGAGATTGATACCGTGATCACAGCTGAGACCGGTCTGGTTGGAACAAACCCTGCAATCCGTGTAAGAGTGAACTGGATTGACCTGCCAAGGGCTTTGAAGCACTACATCAGGATGTATGTCTTTTCATATTTCTGTAATATTACTTGTTTGTTGCTTTAGGCAAGTTTGACACCGTGTATGCTCTATTTATTGCCACCACAAAATAATTTATTAGTAAATATATATTTTGCCTAATCGACCTCTATATAATGCTCTCACATATTTCCCACTAGTGCGAGTCAATATGTCCCTGCCCTTGATGTGGTTGGGCTGATTGCAGAGAAGGCAGCAAACACTAAGAAGCAGGTTTCTGTAACCGTGGTTGCAACATCTGGAAAGTCTTTGGATGTTATTTTCAAAACACCAACGGTATTGGGATATTATTTTACCCTACTTGATTTTATGAATAACGAAACATTGTTGTATTCATAACAATTAAAGGAGAATTAGATAGTAATTCTCCTTGTATGCACCTGCTTCATTGATGATGATTATTGTATTAATTGCAGAGGATAATTGAGAAGGCTATCATTCTCCCCGTTGTCCTGCCACTGGATGAAATAACCGGTCTGACACCCTTTGAAGACAATATTGTAGACAAAGTCCAGTACTTGTTGGCCAGTACAACTGCAGGTAAAACTATCAGCTGATACAACTGCAAAAACATGTTGTTTAAATAATGTAAATGTTTTAACAATATTTTCATCTTGCTTTCAGCTCAGTGCAGCATGGTCAGAGACACACTGACAACATTCAACAACAAGACAATCACAAATCAGATGCCTGTGTCTTGCTACCAAGTTTTGGCTCAGGATTGCACTGACGAAATTAAGTTCATGGTTCTGTTGAAGCAAGATAATGCGTTGGCACGCAAACACATCAATGTCAAAATCGCTGACATGTAAGAACTCAACAGGAAATGTGTTAATTTGTTCGATACATAACGGTGCTAGTTGCTGATGCTGACCATACCTTTCACTTCTAGTGACGTTGACTTGTTTCGCACGGAAGGCAACATTGTGGTAAAGGTTAATGGATTGGAAATTCCCATCGTAAACCTTCCTTACCAACACCCTGCAGGTAGGCCATGTAAATTAAACTGGGTCTAATGCTTTCTCCTACAACCATTTTAGTTACTATTTATTACAATGTGCCAATACTAAGTTGTTATATTTGAAAATACCTGATTATCTGGATTATCTAAAAATGATCTATGCTCTACCAAAAGGTGTAATCCATATCAAAAAGAGAGGTGAAGGTGTCGCTATTTTCGCTCCCAAGTATGGTCTCCCTGAAGTCTACTACGATATGGACACATGGAAGGTGAATATCAATCCTTTTGGGAGTCATTTTTAATTGCACCTGAACTACCAAAGCTGGCATATTCAATTAAATGAGTAACTGATCTGTTATTCCTTTTTACCTGTATCATCAGATTAAAGTCGTTGACTGGATGAAGGGACAGACCTGTGGAGTCTGTGGTAAGGCTGATGGAGAAGTCAGACAGGAGTACCGTACCCCTAGTGGACGCCTGACCAAGAACTCAGTTAGCCATGCCCATTCCTGGGTGTTGCCTGCCGAGAGCTGCGCTGATACCACTGGTAAGAGCAGGGGTTTTGTTGTCAGGAAATTTCTCTTTTACAGCCATCAACATAGCTTTTAATTTAAATTATTCATACCTCTCCATTCCAGAATGTCGTCTGAGACACGAGTCCGTGACAATGGAGATGGTGGTCCGTGAGCAGATGTCCAGATGCTACTCTGTTGAGCCTGTGCTTCGTTGTCTGCCCGGCTGCTCCCCAATCAGAAGCACTCCCGTCACTGTGGGCTTCCACTGCGTGGCTGCACCCGTCGGCCCAAAACGTACACACATTCTGTACTTAAGAATCCAAACTGTATATTCACTGCAATATAGAAATACTGTTACAAGTCAAATTCACTTGAGTAAAAGTATTGGTAGGGTGCTGTTGCTAACTGTGTCTCTTTGCCCCTCTGCAGACCAATTCGCCCCTCCGACCGACGTCTATGAGAAGAGTGAGGACCTGAGGGAGACCACGGACGCTCATGTCGCCTGTAGCTGCTCGGCTCAGTGTGCTTAGAGCAGCTGTCGCAGTGGAGTGGACTGCCTAGATTTAGGAAACATTTCAAACTTGTAAACGTAGATCTCAAATTGCAAATGCCAGTATTTAATAAATCATTGTCCGTCTCCAATGTTATGATTTCCCTGGTTCATTGCAACCAACAAGAAACAAAAATAATTAGGATAAATAAAAAAGGTTGAAGGGATACTTTGTATTTAAATCAGTGGTGTGAATTTTACAAGATTTTTCTACACTTGAAATCCTTTCATCCATCTACATAAACAGACACAGTCCTATTAGTGTTGCTCGCTACGCAGTATTACTATAACGCTAAAGACTTTCCCCAATAATGTATATGAATCATATAGTTTCTTATTGCATTCAATAGAACAGCAGCATTTCAATCTACATTCTAAAACATTGTACATTATAGTCGCTTACCAAGTTCACAAAATGAGCCTATGACATCATTACTAGGGGCAGTATATGAATATGGAGTGCTGTGCAACAATGCCCCCAAATTGTCAACATAATGTAATTTAACATTAGCAGTTATTTGTTCATTTTGATTGGCCATCTACACTGCCAAAAATACCACATAGTATAACACCGCCCTAACATTGAGTACTGTAATAGAAATAATACCTTTGACCATGACATTTTCAGGGACAAAATACATCAATAAATAAATAGTTTTCACTCAATCACCCACCACCCAAAAGAACGAACACAAGGGGTTTGCCTGAACTTTTTTTGGCCTTAAAGTATTGATAAGAATTAAATTATGTTCAACTGTTCAACATTTGGCAATTCCCATTATGCTGCACTTCCTTTATAGCACACATGGCATTACATGTTCTGTGAATATGGATCGTCTCCAAGGCCCAATCCCAATTGCCTCCCTCAAGCCCTGGACCCTCATTGACTTTAATGACGTCAGCTGTAAGTGCTTGAGGGTGAGAGGCTGCAAGGGCTCCACATTGTTGTGAAAGAAATACATAACTAATTTGCATACTTAAATGATTGATGTTGGGAGGATCCCCCTCGTTCCCCTGGTAACGCTATGAACAGTGGGTCATCCTGCTACCCTAATAGACAGGGGGTACATGAGCACATGGCCGTTCATTCGTGCTCTATCTCCGACCAAACCACACTTCCACCACACATCTCTCTATGCAAAATAAAACCTGCACACTCCCACAAAACATATAGACTACATTGCATTCGCCAAAAATGTCTTATTTACTGTTTAAATATTACTTTTCTGAAACACGCTATTCTTGCTCAACCTCAACAGCCTACGTCAAAATCGTCATGTTGGCGTCTACTACGCCAACTACGTTCACTTCATGGGGCCAGTCTTTCACAGTGACACACACGTTACATGAACCACGCGACCGGGATGGTTTCTACCCCTCAATGTCGTATTTGCTGCGCCCTTCTAATGCTGCGCCACGCCTACTCTATACTGCTCCATAGACAGCGACTCGAAGTCGAACAGCAGCAGCAGCTCCGTCAGGCGTCACAAAGCCCACAGCACTGCACAGCCCCACACCCAAATGAATCGAATGAATGAATAAGGCGCTTTTATCGCTTTTGCTCAGTGGATGGGACATTTACATTAAAAGCTATCGGATGGACGCGTGGATAACGGCATGGTTGTGTGCACTCGGAGGGAAAGGTTCCATATAGCTTCCATGCTAGCTGCTTCAGACACAGGGGAGGGGAGTGAGATGGCCCGGCTCACGGGACTCCAGTGCGAAATAGCGCTTATGCAACAATTACCCTACAAACACAAACACCTCAACTCCATGTCATTGTGAATAAGAATTTCGAGCGAAAAAATAATTTTTGGAAGGACACTTTCACCCAGTATGAAGCTAAATGTGGAAGCCGTGTGTGTCACACCAAAACTGGTGACCTATATAATCCTGTAACGCCGTGCATTCTGTGCTTGCGTGCGCATTTCCCAAATCTCAGTGATTTATCCACACATCGCTCTGTGTGTGTGTGTGTGTGTGTGTGTGTGTGTGTCGCGTCGCCCTCCAGCTGCAATTGCGAGTGTGCGCTGTGTGCAGGGCACAACAAAACATATCTGTTTATTGTACACAATGCAATATTGAATGCAATGATATGGTGTGTCCTGTAAGCCCATGTGGGCTGGGCGCCTTTGGTCCATGACACAAAAATAAAGAAATCTATCTATCTATCTATTCAGGCCCATTCAATTAATCTATCACTACATTAGTTGCCTGTTCAAAACTAAACTACACTTTATGAAATCATTGTTGCAGCCTACACACATATATTCAGGCCCATTCAGAACACATTTCCCAAATCTCAGTGATTTATCCACACATCGCTCTGTGTGTGTGTGTGCTTTCTCCTACAACCATTTTAGTTACTATTTATTACAATGTGCCAATACTAAGTTGTTATATTTGAAAATACCTGATTATCTGGATTATCTAAAAATGATCTATGCTCTACCAAAAGGTGTAATCCATATCAAAAAGAGAGGTGAAGGTGTCGCTATTTTCGCTCCCAAGTATGGTCTCCCTGAAGTCTACTACGATATGGACACATGGAAGGTGAATATCAATCCTTTTGGGAGTCATTTTTAATTGCACCTGAACTACCAAAGCTGGCATATTCAATTAAATGAGTAACTGATCTGTTATTCCTTTTTACCTGTATCATCAGATTAAAGTCGTTGACTGGATGAAGGGACAGACCTGTGGAGTCTGTGGTAAGGCTGATGGAGAAGTCAGACAGGAGTACCGTACCCCTAGTGGACGCCTGACCAAGAACTCAGTTAGCCATGCCCATTCCTGGGTGTTGCCTGCCGAGAGCTGCGCTGATACCACTGGTAAGAGCAGGGGTTTTGTTGTCAGGAAATTTCTCTTTTACAGCCATCAACATAGCTTTTAATTTAAATTATTCATACCTCTCCATTCCAGAATGTCGTCTGAGACACGAGTCCGTGACAATGGAGATGGTGGTCCGTGAGCAGATGTCCAGATGCTACTCTGTTGAGCCTGTGCTTCGTTGTCTGCCCGGCTGCTCCCCAATCAGAAGCACTCCCGTCACTGTGGGCTTCCACTGCGTGGCTGCACCCGTCGGCCCAAAACGTACACACATTCTGTACTTAAGAATCCAAACTGTATATTCACTGCAATATAGAAATACTGTTACAAGTCAAATTCACTTGAGTAAAAGTATTGGTAGGGTGCTGTTGCTAACTGTGTCTCTTTGCCCCTCTGCAGACCAATTCGCCCCTCCGACCGACGTCTATGAGAAGAGTGAGGACCTGAGGGAGACCACGGACGCTCATGTCGCCTGTAGCTGCTCGGCTCAGTGTGCTTAGAGCAGCTGTCGCAGTGGAGTGGACTGCCTAGATTTAGGAAACATTTCAAACTTGTAAACGTAGATCTCAAATTGCAAATGCCAGTATTTAATAAATCATTGTCCGTCTCCAATGTTATGATTTCCCTGGTTCATTGCAACCAACAAGAAACAAAAATAATTAGGATAAATAAAAAAGGTTGAAGGGATACTTTGTATTTAAATCAGTGGTGTGAATTTTACAAGATTTTTCTACACTTGAAATCCTTTCATCCATCTACATAAACAGACACAGTCCTATTAGTGTTGCTCGCTACGCAGTATTACTATAACGCTAAAGACTTTCCCCAATAATGTATATGAATCATATAGTTTCTTATTGCATTCAATAGAACAGCAGCATTTCAATCTACATTCTAAAACATTGTACATTATAGTCGCTTACCAAGTTCACAAAATGAGCCTATGACATCATTACTAGGGGCAGTATATGAATATGGAGTGCTGTGCAACAATGCCCCCAAATTGTCAACATAATGTAATTTAACATTAGCAGTTATTTGTTCATTTTGATTGGCCATCTACACTGCCAAAAATACCACATAGTATAACACCGCCCTAACATTGAGTACTGTAATAGAAATAATACCTTTGACCATGACATTTTCAGGGACAAAATACATCAATAAATAAATAGTTTTCACTCAATCACCCACCACCCAAAAGAACGAACACAAGGGGTTTGCCTGAACTTTTTTTGGCCTTAAAGTATTGATAAGAATTAAATTATGTTCAACTGTTCAACATTTGGCAATTCCCATTATGCTGCACTTCCTTTATAGCACACATGGCATTACATGTTCTGTGAATATGGATCGTCTCCAAGGCCCAATCCCAATTGCCTCCCTCAAGCCCTGGACCCTCATTGACTTTAATGACGTCAGCTGTAAGTGCTTGAGGGTGAGAGGCTGCAAGGGCTCCACATTGTTGTGAAAGAAATACATAACTAATTTGCATACTTAAATGATTGATGTTGGGAGGATCCCCCTCGTTCCCCTGGTAACGCTATGAACAGTGGGTCATCCTGCTACCCTAATAGACAGGGGGTACATGAGCACATGGCCGTTCATTCGTGCTCTATCTCCGACCAAACCACACTTCCACCACACATCTCTCTATGCAAAATAAAACCTGCACACTCCCACAAAACATATAGACTACATTGCATTCGCCAAAAATGTCTTATTTACTGTTTAAATATTACTTTTCTGAAACACGCTATTCTTGCTCAACCTCAACAGCCTACGTCAAAATCGTCATGTTGGCGTCTACTACGCCAACTACGTTCACTTCATGGGGCCAGTCTTTCACAGTGACACACACGTTACATGAACCACGCGACCGGGATGGTTTCTACCCCTCAATGTCGTATTTGCTGCGCCCTTCTAATGCTGCGCCACGCCTACTCTATACTGCTCCATAGACAGCGACTCGAAGTCGAACAGCAGCAGCAGCTCCGTCAGGCGTCACAAAGCCCACAGCACTGCACAGCCCCACACCCAAATGAATCGAATGAATGAATAAGGCGCTTTTATCGCTTTTGCTCAGTGGATGGGACATTTACATTAAAAGCTATCGGATGGACGCGTGGATAACGGCATGGTTGTGTGCACTCGGAGGGAAAGGTTCCATATAGCTTCCATGCTAGCTGCTTCAGACACAGGGGAGGGGAGTGAGATGGCCCGGCTCACGGGACTCCAGTGCGAAATAGCGCTTATGCAACAATTACCCTACAAACACAAACACCTCAACTCCATGTCATTGTGAATAAGAATTTCGAGCGAAAAAATAATTTTTGGAAGGACACTTTCACCCAGTATGAAGCTAAATGTGGAAGCCGTGTGTGTCACACCAAAACTGGTGACCTATATAATCCTGTAACGCCGTGCATTCTGTGCTTGCGTGCGCATTTCCCAAATCTCAGTGATTTATCCACACATCGCTCTGTGTGTGTGTGTGTGTGTGTGTGTGTGTGTGTCGCGTCGCCCTCCAGCTGCAATTGCGAGTGTGCGCTGTGTGCAGGGCACAACAAAACATATCTGTTTATTGTACACAATGCAATATTGAATGCAATGATATGGTGTGTCCTGTAAGCCCATGTGGGCTGGGCGCCTTTGGTCCATGACACAAAAATAAAGAAATCTATCTATCTATCTATTCAGGCCCATTCAATTAATCTATCACTACATTAGTTGCCTGTTCAAAACTAAACTACACTTTATGAAATCATTGTTGCAGCCTACACACATATATTCAGGCCCATTCAGAACACATTTCCCAAATCTCAGTGATTTATCCACACATCGCTCTGTGTGTGTGTGTGTGTGTGTGTGTGTGTGTGTGTGTGTGTGTGGGCGTGTGTGTGTGTCGCGTCGCCCTCCAGCTGCAATTGCGAGTGTGCGCTGTGTGCAGGGCACACTACTGAGTTTAAAAACACAGCTGAAACATGAAGTGGAGTCTGTCAACTCCCGCAATTTCCTTCTTCCCATATTGCGCTGCAACGACACTGGGATGAGGCCCTAGAAGGGGGCCGAAATTCTAGTTTATTTAAATGATTGATGTTGGGAGGATCCCCCTCGTTCCCCTGGTAACGCTATGAACAGTGGGTCATTTATTTCAGCATCGATGCCCACATTGGCAAAGGGCACATGAAGGGGCGGGGCTGAGCCCTCACTGACTTACCCATTTCAAACGGGACATCCCTCAAGCCCTCGCAGACTTCACATGAACGCGCAGCTAAATCAGCGAGGCCTCATTGAGTCAGCAAGGGAGTGGATTGGGGAGAGACAGCGAGATCAATTCGTGGCGGCGGAGACTCGCCACGACCTATTGTTTTACGCCATGGCGTATTCTTCATTACGCCATGGCTTATTCTTCGGAATCCGCCATGGCAGAACAGAATCCGCCATGGCGAGTTGATCAATTCGTGGCGGCAGAGACTCGCCACGACCTATTGTTTTACGCCATGGCGTATTCTTCATTATCCGCCATGGCAGAACAGAATCCGCCATGGCGAGTTGATCAATTCGTGGCGGCGGAGACTCGCCACGACCTATTGTTTTACGCCATGGCGTATTCTTCATTATCCGCCATGGCGAGAACAGAATCCGCCATGGCTTATTTTTAAATACGTCGTTTGTTTTTTTTTGCGTGCCGTGGTGCAAGTTATTTGTCCTAGTAGTACAATTCTCGGAATTATTTCATCCTCTGGTAGTGTAACGGTCAGCGCTCTAGCCCCTATAGTCAAGGCACCGTGCGGACCCGGGTTCGAATCTTGCAAAAAGCAAACTTTTTTTTTTTAAGTTCTTTTTTTAGCCGTACCGGTATGTATACAGTGTGTGTGCGTGCGTATACAGTGTGCGTGCGTGCGTGCGTGTGTGCGTGCGTATACAGTGTGTGTGTGTGCGTGCGTGCGTGCTTCATCGTATTTATTATTATTACCTGCATATTAATAATAATAATAATAAATACGATGAAGCACGCACGCACGCACACTGTATACGCACGCACGCACACACACTGTATACATACCGGTACGGCTAAAAAAAGAACTTTAAAGTTTGCTATTGTGCAAGTTATTTGTCCTAGTAGTACAATTCTCGGAATTATTCCATCCTCTGGTAGTGTAACGGTCAGCGCTCTCGCCCCTATAGTCAAGGCACCGTGCGGACCCGGGTTCGAATCTTGCAAACAGCAAACTTTTTTTTTAAAGTTATTTTTTTAGCCGTACCGGTATGTATACAGTGTGTGTGCGTGCGTGCGTGCGTATACAGTGTGCGTGCGTGCGTGCTTCATCGTATTTATTATTATTATTATTAATATGCAGGTAATAATAATAAATACGATGAAGCACGCACGCACGCACACACACACACTGTATACGCACGCACGCACGCACACACGCACGCACGCACACACGCACACTGTATACGCACGCACGCACGCACACACACTGTATACATACCGGTACGGCTAAAAAAAGAACTTTAAAAAAAAAAAGTTTGCTTTTCGCCGCCACGAATTGATCAACTCGCCATGGCGGATTCTGTTCTGCCATGGCGGATAATGAAGAATACGCCATGGCGTAAAACAATAGGTCGTGGCGAGTCGCTGCCGCCACGAATTGATCAACTCGCCATGGCGGATTCTGTTCTGCCATGGCGGATAATGAAGAATACGCCATGGCGTAAAACAATAGGTCATGGCGAGTCGCCGCCGCCACGAATTGATCAACTCGCCATGGCGGATTCTGTTCTGCCATGGCGGACAATGAAGAATACGCCATGGCGTAAAACAATAGGTCGTGGCGAGTCGCTGCCGCCACGAATTGATCTCGCTCCACCTGGGATTGGGATCGGGCCTTAATGATCACAACGACTGAAGTTGCAGACTTTAAATAGAGCTGTTTTTATCCTCGTTCATGGTGAGGCTCCAATGGTCTCTGCCGTTCCACTGCTGGCCGTGATCAGTCTCAGCGTTATGAAAGACGTTTGCTTCTCCCAGAAACAAACTCCTTGCCTTTGGTTTAGTTGTGCTTGGGCTGGAAGACACAGATTAAATACACAATCATGTAATGGCTGTCAATACATTTAGTTCACATTTCAAGAATCTTGCAACATGGACAGATGGGGCAAATGCTGGTACCTGTCCTCTGGGATTAGGTGACGAGGGTGGTGCAAGTCTGAAGTAGACGGTGTTCTAACTGGGCCACATTCCGGTGTGCAGAAGCTTGTGTGGGATTCACATTCATTCAGCCATTCGGGAGTTGACACTGCACTACCATCTGGCTCAGCTGTAAAGGAATTAGGTAGCTGTGATTCAATACAAAAACAGAAAAACATTAAGTTTCCATTTGCTGATCATAGTTAGTTAGCTGATCAGTTAGTTCAAATGAATAAAGGTTACGTCCAACCAAGTAAACGAGGATAAATGGTATGACTCACATGTTGAAAAGGCACTTTTAGACTTTGACATCTGAGGTTTCTTTGGGTCAAAAACTGATGTCAGAAACTGATGTTTGAGCCATGTTGCACGGTCGTCCTCAAAAGACTTCCTCTGCAATTTAGACACAGGGCACAAGTTAAGAGACTAAAAGTCATTACGTTATACCGTTTTAGCATGCAATATTTACAATGTTCTATATTATTTCTTAATATAACTGACCTCTTCCAAGAATATAGCCTACCAACAATTTAGGATTGTGTCATTGTGTCTTCTAACATACCTCATGGCTCAGTCTTATGGCAGCCTCTGTGAAGTTCCTTCTCTCTTTCTCCAAGTTCCTTCTCTGCTCTCCAAGGGTCTTCCACTCCTCTCGGAGGCGTTCCTTCTCCTCCAGCATGTAGCAGTCGTTCAACAGCGATGCCGTCTCTTCATCACAGGGAGAACTCAGCTGTTGCTACAAGACCAGAGGGAGGGAAACACCACCACATCGGTCAGTCTGAGCGGTGGGGTGGAGGGTGGAGAGTGGCTAGAGACTAGGGGTGGTTCTGCTGTGCAGGAATTTACTGTTAAGCCCTTTGTGTGTTTTGGTCAGGACACATTTCCACGTAATGAATCATTCGGAGAATAGTTACAATAGAGCACCGAAGTCCTGACGTCACTGTCAGTAGAGGGCGTCAGTATCCAGGTTCATGTACTTTTTAGTTGCATTGTAATCTCCATAGGGGGATTTTAGATCGCCTCATATAAGAACTGTGCTTGAAAAATAAACCGATCACCCCGGCCTTTTCACTCATATGGATATGAAGCATCGACTGAAGGTGGAAATGTACAAATATACCCAAAGAGTAACAAAATAAGCGTTAGAAACGAGTCAAACAACCCAGAGACTACATTTCCGGGTAGGCGGGTGGCTGCATCTGCCCGTCGCACAACAGACTGAATGTTAATTACGTTTATTTATTTTGTATTGATATTTAATGTTTTGTGGTTAGTACGAGTCGAATCACCACCAGCTGAGCTAACGTCAACGAGGAATCTCAGGAACGCAATGTGTCGACAGCTGGGCGTGACGTATATTAGCAGTGCCTTATGTAGTTTCAAGGCTTTTGCGGCCACATTCATTCCAATTTCTCCAGAAACTGGCTGTATCAAATATGAATGGACATCATTAACGAAGCACAGCCACTCCCCTGACAAAAAGGCTGGGGACTGGGGTGGGCTCAAATACATGAACCTGTGTATTGGCGCCCTCTACTGTGTGCTGGTAAATAATGAAAACCATGATTACAATTTATGCATTTAGCAGACACTCTAATACAGAGCGAGTTACAATCATAGACGTTTTAATAATAATAATAATAGTTTTCCAATCAATTAGATGAATATGAATGACAATGTTGCAGTTCCATTGGTTTTCAAAATACACCCCAATAAAGACTTTAACTGTTATGCAAAGCCTGCTTCAAATGCTGCCTTTCTACAAACAAAAAATAATTCATTATTTATTATGTCATCCTGGCTCATCTTTTATTGGCCACCACCGCACTGTGGCTCAAACTCATATTACTGCTTGAAATATTAACAATACTAAAAAGTAGGCCTAAATGTATTACACACATACCTGCAGCAATTGTTGCTGTGAACGAATAAAGTCTTTGCACTGTTGGATCTCCAGGTTCAGTCGGTCCATCTCTTTGTCATGAGTCTCCCTTGGTATCGTGTTCACATTAGCCCGCTCACCCACAGTCTGTGCTAAAGATGCCGAACAATCAACATACATACAGAATAAAATTGTTATTCAACCAGTCTTGTGATATCATAAAAATAAAACATTAAAACAAATCATGATAGTTCTGCCATTCACACTCATGATATTTTATAGTGCCGACCTGCGACCTCCAAATTCCTATGATAGAACACGTAAGACAAATATGCATGACAGATTCAAAGATCCCCTCTCATTTGTACAGGACGGCCTCAGCAGAGCAGAGGAAGGTTGTCAAAGCAACTTATCTCACAACCCCAATAGTACCGTTATCACCTTGCCTTCAACACATAGTTTGGAACATAGCATTCATTTTTGTATCTAGCATTTAAACCACTTGATATGGGGTGATATCTGCATTTAAACCACTTGATATGGGGTGATATCTGAATTTAAACCACTTGATATGGGGTGATATCTGCATTTAAACCACTTGATATGGGGTGATATCTGCATTTAAACCACTTGATATGGGGTGATATCTGCATTTAAACCACTTGATATGGGGTGATATCTGCATTTAAACCACTTGATATGGGGTGATATCTGCATTTAAACCACTTGATATGGGGTGATATCTGCATTTAAACCACTTGATATGGGGTGATATCTGCATTTAAACCACTTGATATGGAGTGATATCTGCATTTAAACCACTTGATATGGGGTGATATCTGCATTTAAACCACTTGATATGGGGTGATATCTGCATTTAAACCACTTGATATGGAGTGATATCTGCATTTAAACCACTTGATATGGGGTGATATCTGCATTTAAACCACTTGATATGGGGTGATATCTGCATTTAAACCACTTGATATGGGGTGATATCTGATATGGGGTGATATGGGGTGATATGGGGTGATATCTGCAATTGGAGTCCATGGTCTGGTATTGCTGGAGGGGCAGAAAGAGTCCCAGCAGGTCTGAGTGTGTCCCACTTGACCTTCTCCAGAAGAGCACACAGAGCACCGAAGACAGTGTTTGAGGGCAACTGCTTTTCCTACAGGAACCACTAGAGGTTGCTGCTGATCCATGACTTTCATGTTTACGGTCAGTTCCAACAAGTCCTCTGCAGGTAAATGTCTTTTATTTATTTGTTTTAAACCATCTGCTATCAGTGGCAGTGCTATGACAACCTTTCTTTGTTTAGGCTGTACCAAATCAGGGATGTGGGGGGGGGGGGGAAGCAACATACAAAATGGGAAAAAGTATAACAGCAGAATGTTGAGTGAGTGAGAGTGAGGAAGACTACCTTAGTGAGTGAGAGTGAGGAAGACTACCTTAGTGAGTGAGAGTGAGGAAGACTACCTTAGTGAGTGAGAGTGAGGAAGACTACCTTAGTGAGTGAGAGTGAGGAAGACTACCTTGGCTGTCCAGTCTCTCCACATGGTTCTTCAGTCTCCTCCATTGAAGGCGAATGCTGTTAGTCATCTTTTCACGGGCGTGGATGCAGGACAACTCTACACTGTCCTTACTGGAATCAAACACTTCCTCTTCTTCCTCCGAGTCAGACTAATATAATAAATGGGAATGAACAATCAATATACTGACTTGACTTGCAAATGGGTAATTGAAAACAGCAGCATCCAAAATAAATACAGGGCCTGGCCTCACTATAATTTGAGTCATTTGACCATAGTAGGCTGAACATGGACATATGGGCATCTGGGCTCTGTGGGATCATCCAATAAACTACCTCAGTCTCTCTCCCAGTCACAGTTTGGAATCTGTAGTCGAATTAGGTTATCTCTAGCCTGGCTTGGCCAGCCTCATAGCGTGGAGTCACTGAAGCTTTCTCCCCGAAAGCTTCAGTGACTCCACGCTAATATATATATATATATATATATATATATATATATATATATATATATATCTAGGGGAGAAAGATATCTGTCATAGAACACAATGGGAAGACTGTGAAAAAAATGAAAAAACTTGCCGAACCTGTCCTAGACCGTCTTCATGACTCTCATGAGTCTCGTGTTTCGGTGTTGGTTTCTTTGAGCGTAAAATTGACATCATGTCTCTTTTCATCTGCTGCAGCACTTTCTTCAGCTCTGCGTTTTCCAGCAACAGGTCTTGCTGACGGCTGTCGTAGTCACTCAGCAGAGTCCTGTACATCTCCCCCTCATGTCTTAGGATGAGAAATATCATAATCTACATATACATATACAGTATCGACCTATATTTGTATTTATTTATGATGTGATAGTCAGAGACAGATGTTGTGGTAAGAAAGTTCAAAATACTTACAAAGAAAGCTCTATAAGAATGTATTTGAATTGAAATATAATTATGTAAAAACAATCCCTGATTGGGCCTTAAAAAACAATAAAAGCAGGTTGTTAACTTAAGACCATATCACTTACTTGATCTCCGTTTTTCCAGTTTTCCAGCGGCTCCTTTTCCCATCAGCTCTTCCAACGTAATTTAATACTTCAATGGCTGAAAGTGAAAGATCAGTGAAATAGAAAAAAAAAGGCATATATATTTTAACAAGGGATAAAGTTGTCACGATTGCTAAAATGGGTGCAAATTCAAGCCAGGTTTAGGGAGGCTCAAAAGATTTTTCCATTAAACCTTGTTTCTTCTCCTTTTTGTCAACCAGGAGTTGATTCAAACGCTCTCTGAGTTTGTTGAATTCCCTTTCTTTCCTCTTCATATCGTGATTGTACTGGCTGGCCCGGTTTGCAATAATATGTTGAAGCTTTTGCACCTGACAAGAAAGCAATGAAAATTGCAACGTAGAACGTAGAATTTCAGTCACACAATGTAGAACGGTATTTCAGTCACACAATGTAGAACGGTATTTCAGTCACACAATGTAGAACGGTATTTCAGTCACACAATGTAGAACGGTATTTCAGTCACACAATGTGGTTTTTGTCTGTGAAATGGAAACAACAACACAACAAGTCTCATTACCTCTTCTTTAGAATAATAATAATATGATATATATAATATAATATATAATATAATAATAATAATAATATGCTGGAGTCTCATTACCTCTTCTTTTTCATTTTTCAGGCAGTTCTGTACGCTCTTAACTTTCATCTGTAGTTGACGTTCTCTCTCGAGGAGTGCCGTGTTTTCCCTTTTGCAAAGTTCCACTTGATCCTTAGGATCGTCAAATGGCAGAGAAAATAAAATCAACACAAACCATTAGAATGAACAATAAAGGGTCAGCTGAAATGAACACAGTCTGATTGGATTTGATCACTCAGATGTAACATTATAGCTCTGTATTGAGAGGAAGACATGAGTGTTGACACTAGGTTACAAATGATCAATTATTATGATCGTAAATCGTTTTCCTGCGTGGTTTTCACCAGTATTGGTGCCATGGTGGATTTTTGTATGGATTCCAAATCTTTTGACCATTTCCTGTTCTTGTTACTATCTATGGTGCAGAGTTTTTTTGTTTGCCAAGTTTCGGTAGCAGTGGTGCTTGTGTTCTGGATTGTGGATGCTCATGGGGTTGGGGGTCACCTTTAGTCGAGTGTTGCTAAGCTGCAGGCAGTCCATGCTGCTGCTCGACTTCAGCTGCTCCACTTCCATGTCTTCCAAGGTGCGCAGGCCCCTGCGGTACAACTGAACCAGGTCATACATGCGGTTGAGCACAACCACCACATTAAGCTCTGAGCTCCCATCGGATTCTGTCCAAAGCGATGGCAGGCCAAGGGAGGACAGTTCCTGGAAAAGGGGCAAATAAAGACAAAAAGAGGGATAATTATGAATGATGTTTCAAACTGGCTGCAATGTTGCCATGCAGTGATTTCTCTGGCATCTATCGAAGCAAAACGGGGTAAGGGATGTGAGGGAAACATTTCTTACCATCAGTGGTGTAAAGTAGCGGTAACTATACATATACTCAAGTACTGTACTAATTTTGAGGCATTCTTTACTTTACTGGAGTACGGTATTTCCAATTTTCAGTACTTTTACGTCTACTTCACTACATCTAAATGCTGAATATCAACTGTTGCCCTCCATGAGGCGGTTTAGAGTCCCATAATATAAGAAAAACAGGCTAAAGAACTCTTTTGTACACCAGTCTGTTCTGCTTTTAAACTAAAAATTGGTAAACCAAGAGGATATGTTCTACTGTTCTTGTTCCTGTCTGCTGTGATTTGTGTCCTGTAATGTATCTTTTGTAATGTATTGTGTATGTCTTGTCTGTATCTTGAACGGTGACGTCATGGATGCAAAACAAATTTCAGTTAAATCGTATCGTATTTACCACTTTAGTCCTACTGTACTGTATATACATTTTTGCCATTTTAAAATAGCAGATCTGCAAGCTCACAACTGCTATTTTCAAAGGATTTATAATATCCATTGTATACATTGGAAAACTTGTGAAACAGGACATTATGCATAATGACTACCGGTAGTACTTTCTACTTTTAGTGTACAGAACAGATGTTCAGTTCTCCGATTTCAGGAGGTGTCGTTCCAGACTCTCTCTCTATATATATATATATATATATATATATATATATATACAGTAGCATTCAGAGATTGTGGATTAGTGGTCTGGCTACAAAAGACTATCTAAATAGTATCTTCTCAGCTTTTCTATTTGTGCCTTCAACAGTATATTTTAGGACACAAGGCCTACCTAAATTTGTTTACTGTATTTACTGGTCCCTTACCACGTTTATTCTGTCTTCTGGCACCTGAGCAAGTACCGTTGCCTTACTTTTCCACACCGTTGTTTATATATTTATGTGGTGCAATGTTCTGGTCTGTGATGTTTTTTATCCCTGTGAATTATTCCACAGGTGGTTATATAAGTAAGTAAGCCTTGCCGAGCCATGAGGCCCACAGGGCAGGAGCATGTCTCCTGTTTCTGCAGCTTGAGGCAGCTTGCTTGATGTACACCCCCTGGACATGACGCTAGTATGTCACAGGGATTTATCCCCAATCCAACCCTACTACTTTACCACAGTCAAATATAAGAATGCAACTGTTGGAATTATCAAACTTTTTTTGCATTATTTTACTTTAAAAATCAGGTCTTTCTTCAGATGAATCCCATTATTCTAGCATAAAACGCCCATCGTAGTTTTCAAAAACACAAAAGCATTACGAATAAGTGTGACTATATGAGCATATGGTTACCAACCTGGTTGATGTATGATAAACATTCGGGCACGTTGTCCACGGTGCAAAATGAGTATTGGTTTCTGTGCAGTGGCAGGGAGAGCACTGACGACTGCCTGAACTGTCTCAAGGGAGACATTCTACATTTGAAAGAGCCGCCAGGAATGTCCTTGAAATCTGCGGGGTGACAAAATGTCTGTTGTCGAGCAGATATCTGGGTTGATAAACCATTATACAGTTTAGTAAATGTCTGTTGTCAAGCAGATATCTGGGTTGATAAACCATTATACAGTTTAGTAAATGTCTGTTGTCAAGCAGATATCTGGGTTGATAAACCATTATACAGTTAGTAAGTAAAGGCACAGGACAGCCTTGTTCGTGCACCACAAAAGCAATGCAGTGGGTGGCCAGGAATTGAGGTTACCCATATGGCACAGAAATAGCATATATTAATAGCACTGATCCGTCATGTGTGTCGATTTAACCTTTTCCTTACGCACAAGGCTGAATATAGAGGATGAGACTCTTCTTACAAACTACTGTAGTAGACAGAGCACTTCGTCGTTTTGGCTAGAAACCAAAGCATGACGACAACATCGTATTAACATCATGAATCATGATGATCCATCGTAACAATTTCATTTTCATCTTTGTGTGTGACTGTGTGTACATGCGAGACATGCTAAGTGAATTGTTCGGATTACTATTACGTTGTTACATATTACAATTACAACAACTGTTTATACACACACAGTGTCACACTAGCAGCAAAATGCTACTACAAATGCATACAGTAAGTGCTGCTGGTCAACAACATTTATCAGAGTCCAAACCAAATCTTTAACAGCTTTTACTCACCAAGGGAAGACTCTGGCATCACTGCAGTGCAGTTCCTGCTCCTGAATCATCCACTAGTACATGTGCACTGGACACAGTCGATTTACAAACACATAGATGCAGGCTGCAGACTGAAATAGACATGTCAGATTAGCAGTGTCAATTTAACACTGTCCGGATTAGAAAGGATTGACTGTGATAGATGCACTGTGCGTGAGAGGAACATGCTGGCTGCAGCCTAAACAACGAGGGAGGGAGGGAGAGCTGATTAAGAAAGGCCAAATCATGTATCGTAAACAGTAAGCGAATACACTTCTGCACCTGCACTTTATATCCTCTGAAATAATGCAGGATTTGTTCCAAGATTTCTTGCGCATTTAATTTACTTGCACTGCAGCAAAGAATGCTCTTGTCATCCGAAGGGTGGAGAAATTTAATTTCAAATTCCAGATTTCTAAGTCCATTTATACATGCAAAAGAGACACATTTTGCACTCGTACTTTCACAGTGTGGAGGAATGACAATACATTTGTGTGATGAAAATCCATTGTAGCAAATTGGATTTATGCCAACAACACTTAATGTATCACCATCCATTCTAATCCAAAACACACATTTAACAGCATGAAGAAAAATATTGTAACAGTCAAAAAACTATCTTCTTTTCAAATCAGCAAATATAAAATGAATAGCTTCAGTAATAATCATTACAGATGACCGATGCCTGGAACAACTGGTGTAGGCTATGTGAAAAATTACAGAACTGGATCATGACAAAACAAATTTTCTTCTTAATTCATTGGTTTTAAATTATTCAGTAATGAAAAGC
This sequence comes from Protomyctophum bolini, assembly GCF_963924005.1. Taxonomy (NCBI): domain Eukaryota; kingdom Metazoa; phylum Chordata; class Actinopteri; order Myctophiformes; family Myctophidae; genus Protomyctophum; species Protomyctophum bolini. Next base: position 4,283,119 of record NC_137869.1, read on the forward strand.
AACAACTGCTGCCAGTGTTTCGAGGACACAGCCTTTTGGCAGACATAACATATGGCACGCCTGGCTGCGAAGCTTTACAAGTCACACTCACAGGCTTACTTAGCAAACTAATAAGACCTAATAGACGTAATCTTTAATTTAATGGCTATTAAACCCCAGTTATAAAACTCTATTGGATTGCGCATTTTAAAAACAGCATTATTCGATCTCACGGCAAGAGGGGATCGGTAAACCTTGAGCAAAGTTAAAAGTAGGCTAAACATGTAAATACCGAAATAAATAATCACAGGCCGACGATCCGAGATAATGATGCAAACCTGTGGATCAGTCGGTGCAAAGTGCTGCTCAATGATCACTTTGAACTGCGGAAGAAGCTGTAACTTTGTGTTTTTTAATCGTTTCGTGCCAACACGTCTGTCATTCCATACAGAAAGCACCCAGTCAGAGCAGACATAACGACGGTCTTGCTGCTGAACGGCGTCGCTCGCCATACCGCGTCGACCACGGCGTGTAGGCAAGTTGACGACGGCTTTAATTCATTCACCACCTCCACCACAGACCTGGCATTGAAACCCAGACTGGCCACACATGGCTTTTTTAACTTAACAACGGAACACAACTTGTTGGCTTTAGTTACTTACTCATTGAACGTTTATCCAGTTATATTATTCACTGTGTGTCCTCTTCTCCACTTGGCTGGATCCCGCACGGCGTACATACACAACACAACACGACGGACTGACAACTGGCCTGCTGACAAATCAAACGTCGCCTGTGCTGTGGCTCCTCCGTTTCCCTAGCAACCAAACACGTGACCCCTTTCAAACTTCCGCTTTCGTCACGAATGTTAAAAGTAAACGGAAGTGCGACGGAAGTCGTCATTGTAGCGCCTCTTTTCCTAAATTCCTTCATTCGTCCATTCTCCATTGCCATGCCTTGTTGTTGTTGTCAAGCACTGTGCTCAGTGTGCTGGGAAAGACGTGCTCTCCATTGGGAAATACGGCTATTTTGATGATTGAAGTGCTTGTTTTTTGTGTTGCTCAAAATCATTACCTTTGCGTTGCACTGTTGCTTAGCTGTGAAAGAGATCCCAAAAGAAGAACATTGCTGCTGGTTCAGACATCAAGGCAGAAATGGATGGCCAGGCAGGAATGGATGGTCATGATGGGGAAAAGGTCAACAAGCTACATAATTTCACAGCCCTGCAGTTGGGAGGCCCTGCCTTTCTTGCAGGTAAAGATGTGGATGCATATTACTGTGGCAATTTGACAAGTTGTTTGAAATTAGTATTTTGACTCTTTAATGTATATAATTTTACTTTTGCTGCTGCTCAATTTTAGAGCGTCGCAGTCCCGCCCCCTGCGAGGGCACCGGAAGAGAATGCCCCCAATCCCCATTCATTTTCATGTTTTCATATTTATTTAAAGACCTGTGTTACCTCATACAAAGGCAACAGCCGAGTTGGGCTGAACAAATAATTAGAAAGAAGAAAAAAGGGCAGTGTACATAACAACACCTTTTTATCGTTTTCCTCTTTCTAATTATTTGTTCGGCCCCCAAAAAAAGTGTTTATTGTGATATTGTCATGATTTGTCAGCTCGGCTATTGGCTTTGTATGCGAGGCTTACAGGTTTTTAAATAAATACTTTTTGAAAAGTCTATGGGGAAAATTAATGGGGAATTCTCTTCTGGTTCCCTCGTCGTTCTGAAAGGGGGCGGGACTGCGACACTCTTTTGAGGCCCTCCTAAGTCCAGCTTTGAGGGTTTATGTAAACACAAACATTGTCCTAACACACAGCTTTGAGTGTTTGTGCAAACATAGCTCTGGTCCATAGCCTCACTGCTTCTGATTCTGCCAGAATCAGAAGCAGTAAGGCTATGGACCAGAGCTAGTGCAAACACAAACATTGCATGTCATTGACAATGAATGGCCAGCTTTGAATGTTTGTGTAAACACAAACATTGCGTAAACACAAACATTGAAGACGAAGGTGAGGACGCAAATTCTGATTGGCCGGAATGAGATGATTGGAGAAATTGTGACTGGTCGGAATGAGACGATGTATGACGATAAGAACGCACACGGGTGTGATTGTTTTTTATGTCATTTCAGGTTTCAACATAAATGTCATGCTTCTGCCAGCCTTGCCCTCGAAGCGATCTACTTTCTCTCAGCAAAGTCAGTCTGAGTCTAACAATGCTGACAAGACGTTACTTTATTCATTACCCATGAGGAAAACTCAAATCCGATGCAACCAGGATGACACCTCCATTTGCGAGCCAAAGCCCCCTACAAAGGGTTTAACAATTTATAAAACATGCTGTGTTCCTAATTGCACCTTTTCAAACAGACTGCAACCACATCTCGCTTTTCATGACTTTCCAGATGACATCGAAAGAAGAAGAAAGTGGGTTTGTGCGATCAGTCGGGATAAAGACCAAGCCATCAGTGTTTGTAGGGGCCGTACATATGTATGTGAGGAGCATTTCCAACCCGAGGATTACATTACACATTACAAAAAGTCTCCCGTGAGCTCCCGCCTGAAGCCAGGTGTCACGCCATCTTGCTTTCAGTGCCCACCGCCAGCAGTTTACTTGGTGCTTTCTGAACACAACTATTGTAAAGATTCAAATGATTTAAAACTGATGCTGCTCAGAATGCAGCGGGACAAGCTTCGGGCGGAATGTAAAAGGCTGGAGGAGGCAGCTGTTAGAGAGCGTTACAGTGTTGCAAGATTTGCGGATTCTGATGATGCAATCCAGTTCTACACAAGGTAACCTCTCAATTCACTTGATGTCATGAATAAAACCTGGCATTCAATATGACACGCATCCATCCAATCCATATGTTCCACAGAACTGCTAATGTCTACACTCACCTCCAGTTGCCACTATTACCAGCCTGGTTTAAAGCCCGCTATTCCGACTCACTTAAATAATACCAATTGGTATCGTTGATTAGTCACCTTTACAACCAGGTATAACTTCTAACTTCTGCAATTCTGGAATGAGCAACAAAATACCCCACTATTATAATCGCTCTTTTGAGCAACCTGCCAGTTCGGGCCTGCGACTTTGACATCTGTCTCAGTCTGTGGTAACTTTGTGCAAATCTTGCCTGTAAATCTCTGGAAGAAAGCATATGGTTACTCTTGAGTGAAGCAAGGGTGATGAACTGGTCTTCTTGGGGTGTCTACCAGTCTCACAGAACTTTGTCCTAAGTTTGTAAATGGGTTATGGTACCAGTACAGGGCTGATGCCAAATAATGCTGCCACTCTGCGTAACGGAACATCAGCTTCCACTTGTCCTATTGCACAGGCCTTATCCTGAAGGGACAAATGTGGCGTCTTTCCATGCTTGGAGCATGCTTGGAGCATACACAAACTCAACAAAGTTGCAGTGTGCTGGCAGGTCGCTCAAAATGACAGTGAGCCTATTGGGGGATTTTGTAGAGAGAGAGAGGCACTAGTACCCACACATTTAGCTGTGTTGCTCTTTCCACAGTTTCACAATCCTTACAAGTTATACCCCCTGGTAAAGGTGCAATCAACGATGAAAATTATAAAATACACTAGGCCTAATTGGTTCATATGCATATGAACTATGCATATGAAGCTATGCATATGATTAACTAGGCCGAAGGCCGGATACCATGTTTTTGCCCCTGTCCATCCATTAGTCCATGAGTGAACAGCTACCGGTAATCTCTGATCTGATCGATGATCAGCATGAAACTTTGAACACACTCTCCCAGACAGACAGACAGACACACAAAGGACACGGGCAAAAACATAATATCCGTTCTTCAGCAGCCTGGCCAGGCAGAGAGATAACACAAATTCTCTCGCTCTCTCACTTCCTTTTGAATTGGAGCAAAGTGAAATATTCAATCTGTACTATCTATAATATAATAAATCCATACATTGTATTTGTTGTTGCAGGTTTCCCACATATAACCATTTTATGGCCTTCTGGCGAGTGGTTGAGCCAGCAACTTCACAAATGAAATCTTGTAATACTGCTAAAAGAAATCGGAAGGTGCTAGCTGTACCTGGTGGACCATCGGTAAATTCCCATTATACTACCGTCTAATTATAATTTATCGTCTGCTGCCTAAACCTAAACAATTGTTTATTTCTGTCACCAACAAAGTGGTTTAGTAGTTGCAAGCAAGTGTTGTCTCGAATAACCAGGCAATCAGAGATCTCTGCTTACTACAGATGTATCTGGGGAAATAAAGAAATTCTATGTGAATGGGTTAAAACAGGGTGAAAACTTGCAGAAATGTAAAAAATAATGGGATTGCAGAACCAATACAAAGACTTTAGGGTAGACTGGATCGGGGAGGTATCACAAGTTCCAAGCAGTGGGCATAGAATGTTGGTGCTGGTTGCCTCCTGTTCTAGCCAGTAGCCACCAATATTATGTTTAGATCTCTGTTCGATTGACTACTTACCCAGCTCAAATGTTATTTTATTTATTTAGCGATGTATAGCTACATGTGATGTGTTGATGTGTGTGTGTCTCTCCAGCCCCTGTCGAGAGTAGACGAGTTCTTCCTGTTTATGGCTCGCCTGGTTCAGGGTCTCGAGTTTTGGGATTTGGCACAGCTCTTCAAGGTGGAGCATCCCTCTGCAGAGGACCTCACGAGATCCTGGGCTAACTTCCTCTACACGTTTTTGGCCTCTGTACCCATTTGGATCTCCAGGGAGAGCATCAGAGCTCACCTGCCTGTGGAGTTTCAGTACTTCCCGGACACAAACGTGGTCATCGATTTCATAGAGTTCCGTTGCCGAACGCCCCTCTCTCACTGGGAGGAAAAGGAGGACGAGCTGCGTTTCGCTGAGCACGAATGCGACGCCACTCTCAAGGCAATGGTGGGCATGGCACCCCACGGCCTGGTCACATTTGTGTCCACCGTCTTCCCTGGTTCCTTAAGTGATGAAGAGGTTTTTCGGAGGTCAGGAATAATCCCTTTACTGACCCCCAAAACAGCCATAATGGTTGACGAGAGCCTCGACGTGGAAAACATTGTGTCGTGCCAGGTTCATCAGCTGCCTTTCTTGTCGAAGGAAAAAGACGTGGTGGTGTACAAGATGAAGAGATCCACCAAACTTCTGAGGCTGTACATCGATCAAATGTTTCTCAGAGTGAGGCACTACAAGTTGTTCAAGTCCATCGTCCCTCTGTCTACTGCCAACGGTCTGAATCAGATGTTCACAGTGGCTTGCAAGCTGGTGAACTATCAGTACTGAGCCCTCTGTAATGCTTGGTCATGTTAGTGGAAGGTCTGTGCTATGGTGCTATCCTCTGAATCATTGTTTGATTTCAGGTGCTTCATGGGGCAAAATATGAACAACGTAATCCCTATAACGTATTGACCGATCCTCCAGATGTCTATATTAGGCCCTGCTTTTTTCTCCTCTACGCCAAATATCGTCACTGAAAATAGAAGATCTGCAATTTTCGGTGACCGTTCACCCCCAGAATAGGGATGCTAGGATACATGTGGTTAGACATACTGACATGGGGAAGGGGGTTGTAACCATTTAATAACCGTTAAATGCTTTTTGCTAGCATACAATAAGGACCAAACATAGTGTACTGCACTTACAGTATATTGCAACACATTACAATAAGCAATGACATGGGTAACAAATACAATAAGAGTCAACATGGATGTGTTGTCTGTTACAAAAGTTCACATGGGTTATATTTGGAGTTTCAGATTATTTTTGTAATCTGTATTGTGTCACAGCAAAGAACTACTGTAAGTGGCACTAAAGAAGGGCAAAAACCTGTTTCAGGGTTAAGAGTTTGCTTAGTATGCTTGTTATCCTTTTCTCACCTTTATAATTAAACATTGTTTAAAATAAAGTATGCCCCAATTTCTCTAATGATTCAATACATCCTACTATTTCTGAAATGTTGCAGTCATATCACAAAGAGTTTGTGGAAAAAGTACTCGAGTGTGTTAAGTAAAAGTAGCAGTACTACAAGTAAAGGTCGTGTATTAAATATTTCACTTGAGTAAAAAGTACCAAAATATATACGTAAAGTGCCAAAAGTAAAAGTGCTCATGCAAAATGTCCCATCTCAAGTTTTTTCTAAATGTGTCCATCTTCCTACATTAACCAAAAGTAAATTGTTAATGTACTGTACATTTCGTCATGTAAATCTACAAAGCAACGAGTAACTAAAGCTCTTGAATAATTGTTGTGGATTGGAGTAAAAGGTACAATATTTGCCTCTGAGCTGTAGTGAAGTAGAAGTATTGAAAAATTGAAATAATCAAATGGTAAAAACAAGTACAGTATTTGAGTAAATGTACTTGTACACCGCTGGTGTGTGTCAATATTGGGCAAGCATAATTCATATTCATATTCAAACTGGCTGTCCACTGTTTCATCACCATGATGAAACTCGTTAATGCTCATTTTGTGCTAAAACACTAAATGTTACCAAATTCTTTAGCTTGTGTGTGTTGCCATAATAACACCACCTCAACTTATAAGATACTAAGACAATTCCACTGTTGATCTCTGTTTACACCGTTATGTACACGTTTTAGGAATATTCACTAAAATAGCTCTCTAGTCCAACGGGTCCCGGTCCAGGACTCGGTCCCCACCCAGCTAGATGCGTCTGACTGTAACCCAGAGTGTACAAACGCAACCAAATGGACCATTGGTTCCATTTGTACAGTCAGGGTTAGGGGGAGGGGTCCGTGGCCTATTGCATACCAAACTGGGGGTCCTTGATGAAATGAAAGCGTTTGAGAAGCACTGCTCTAGTTGCTAATTGGCACAGGAGCTCCTCTGGCCTCGATGGCCCTGAGCAGCGGGTCTATCGTCTGATCGTCTGTCTTTGCTTCAAGCCACCATGTTGTCATTTCCCCCTTCCCCTGTAAGGACAAAGTACAAGAAAGAGCAACAGTCAGTTTGTTGCTCTCAATATTAAATGTGGGTCACCGAGGTTGAGGGAGCAAATGAGCAGTCCACACAGGCCCTAATTGAGACATCTCATTTTTCAATGTGGTGCTTGACTCACGTCTCACGCTCCATCTATAAGGCTTGGGACAAATGAGCAGCTGCCCCTCACCCACAACTACACTACCAGCCAAAGAGTTGCCTAGGTAACTGTGTGAACACAAAGATAAAGGGCAGGAATATCAGACACACCCAGCCTTGTCCACTTAAAAGCTCCCGAGTGTAGATTCCTGGCTGTGATCATTTCAAACTCGCAGCTTCAAAGATCGTGTGCCCTTATCCAGTTTCTGAGCTTGTGTGATCTCAGTGCATCTCTCTCATAGGGATGGATGTCTTCTGTTGTTCAATCAAGTTCAAATTAGTATGTGGGGTTATCGATTATGAGTAAATATCCACGTTGTTATCCTTACAAAAAAAACATTATTATTGAAAAATATATATATTCAGATGTTTTCAAAAGAGGAAAACAAAATTCAGGAGAGGTCGGAAAGCTCACAATGCGTCACGGTGTGAGCTTGTAGATGAGCTATATTTAAAAAATCAAATAGGGCTGAAGTGATTAAAGTTTGTGAACCCCTGGTTTAAAGGTATTATTTTCAATAATGAATATACAGAAATTGTGTATTTACTTGAAAACAACATAACAAGTTAATTCAATGACTAAGTGGACACATTATCTGATCTGTTAAAAACAACATCACATGAGTTAATTCAATGACGATGTAGACTGGACAGTTAAAATGTGCTTGCGCCTCTGAAGGAGGTTCAAGTTGCCATGGCAACTTGAACTTCCATGCCATGGTCACATCCAAGAATGTCCTAATTAAACAGCCATTACTCTCTCTTTCTCTCTGCTGTTTTTTCCCCCTTTTTTTCTAAACAAAAAGCATGCCCCTAAAACAGTGGTTCTTAACCTTTTCAGGACGTGACCCCCACAAATAATCATATAGACCCTGTGTCAACCACTTGAATTGTAGGAGTTTGGTTGTTGAGGCATTCGATTCAGTTTGACTCTGTTCCACAGATAAACGTGAAAATAGCAGGTTGTGAGCTTGTAGACCTGCTATTTTAGAGCTTAATGCAGACCTGGCTCTTTTCACAATGTTTGCATCTTTCTTATATAATTTGACAAATGTTTGACCAGTTTTTATAGTTTATTGTTATTGATTACTTTTGATGCAGTAGTCTTAAAAGTCCTTAAATTTACACTTTACTGTAAACCCCCCAAAAAAGAAGAAATCATGTGGAGAAGCTCTTGAGCTCTCTTGCAGTTACCTTGACATTGAGTGAGCCTCTGCAGGTCAGAACGTAGCCGCCCAGTGTGTGAAGCAGGTCAGCTGTGGCTCCACTCACCTGGATCTTCAGCGCTACAGTGGTGGAAAAAGTACTAGTTCCAATACCCTATTGTTGTAGTAATGGTCTGTTTCAAGTACAAGTTTGATATTCAAAAGTACAAAGGTATTGGGATCGAAATGTACTTGGTAATAAAAGTAAAAGTACAAGCTTGTACATCGTAAATAAAAATGTAAAATTAAATTAAACTTTCAGATTTTACTGTGCAATCAATCTGTAAACGAAGTAATTTGTAAGATGAAGCCTGTACATGGTAAGCAGCTGCATTACTTTAATGGGTTAGCTCATGTTTCTATTTTTTCACCCCTTACCAAAGCCCCCAAATACAAATGTTAATTCTACCCACTCCTGTAAGTTAATTTAACTCCGAACTCTCTGAGTTACAGACCCATAAGGGTCCATTTGGTTCCTAATTGTCATTTAGCTGGGGACCCCCGGAAACTCTCTCAAGGACCCCTAGGGGTCGCTGGTCCCCACTTTGGGAACCACTGGTGTACTGGGTCAAAAGTGTGTTGTGTCTAATGTTCCCTTAATTATTACCTTCGCTTGTTGACTCCATCCGTGATGATGTGTTGACTGTATCTCCAAATAAGCAATAACGTGGCATTTTGGTACCAACAACCCCAGCTACAACAGGTCCTGTCGGGACAACAATAAACAAAGTGAACAAAACATAATTTATTTTAGTTGTTCTCCTGTAGCCTACAATATTATGTATGGCAGTTCAACCAATACAATCTCCTGCCTGAGCAACCATAATTTCCTGGTTCCAAAAAGTATACACAACGTAATAAATGAATTGGACATGAAAAATCCGACATGGGTCCGTGAAATCAAATCAGTGTCCCAATAACAGGCTGTGGAATATTGTGATAGCACCACAGGTATTTGACTAGGTGTTCAAGCTTTTATTCACTGGACCAAAAGAAAAATCACTCTTGTGTGAAGTGAGGGGCACTCTTATCATCATACATCATCATACACCACATTCCGTGCTCAGCTAATAAATAAATCATCACATTCCGTGCTCATACATACGAAACACACAACGCTGTGCAAACAAAAAATCATGTGGGAACCACGGACAGCTGTCCTAATAGACATGCAAGTACGAAGTAGAATGAATGAGACGGAACTGAAGAGACAAGATAATGATTGATGAGGTCACATGAGGGAAAGATGAAAGAGCCACTGTATACGAGTGTATATCATTACCAGCTCCTATTTGAAGCTGCGACTGTACCTGAATGGATACCAGCTCGTATTTGGAGCTGCGTCATGGGCTTGTGGGGGATTTCGAAAGAATGGCAGACGCTGACCAGACCCAGGGCCATGCTGGCTATCTCCCCTGCATGATTGATGCCATTCTCATTGGGCACACCAGAGACCACCATATCTGGAAGGCAGTGGTGGAAACAGTTAAAGTATCATTACCCTATTGTAGATATAGTCTGTTACTAGTACAAGTTCGGTATTCAAAATGTACTTCAGTAAAAGGTACAAAAGTATTGGCACCAAATAATACTTAAATTACCCAAATTAAAAGTACTCATTATGCAGAAGGTCCTATTTCATAAGTTTTCAAATGTAAAAAGATCCTTTGAAAATAGCACAAGCTTACAACTGGAAACAAAGTGACGCATTGCGAGCTTGTAGATCGTCTATTGTCAAATTATATGTCTGAAGTGGTTTTGTAATAATAATTCAAATCTACAAAGTAACTAGTAACTAAAGTTTTCAAATAATCGTACAGTAAAAAGTACAATATTTGCCCCTGAGATGTAGTGGAGTAGAAGTAAAAGTACAGAAAAGTGGAAATACTCCAGTACCTCAAACTTGTAGTTCACACCACTGGGTACAAGAAACATGACCCAGGGAGCAGGCGTAAAGTACAGATACAGAGAGACGACGAGACACAGATAACAACCATTCTGTTATAAATGGTTTACAACATTTCATTTCATATCACAGTACAGTACCATACAGTTTAAGGTCCACAACAACACACAGCACAATACTACACAATCGATGCATATAAGAAGGAATTTCTTACATCTATACTCACAAGCGTCTCCTATTGTCTCTACTTTGTAGACATCAAAATTGTCAATTATGTCATCAAAGGTGGTGTACAGTTTGTTGAGGAAGTCCACCACCTGGTGGGGGGTGCTGGTCCCTGAGAGCTGAGTGAAGCCTACAATATCACTACAGAGAAACATTACAACTTATTTTAACCAAGTTAGACATATCCTATTCATGTGGGTCGGCGGTGGCTCAGGGGTAGAGTAGAGTGGCTGGATGGTAACCACAAGGTTGCCAGTTCAAACCCGGGCTCCCCCAGAGTTAGTGTCGAAGTGTCCTTGAGCAAGACTCTGAACCCCTAATTGCTCCTGATGTGCTGGTTGATGCCTGGCATGGTTTCTGCCACCATCGGTGTATGAATGTGTGTGTGAATGGGTGAATGAAATGCACAATCTATGTAAAGCGCCTTGGATAAAGGCACTACATAAATGCACCATTTACCATGTTAAAATTATCACAAAACCACTTCAGACCTATACTATAATACTGTATATAACAATTATGTGTTTAGCCATTTGAAAATAGCTAGATCTAGATATAATCTAGATCTGCTATTTTCAAAGGATTCTTCCCACCATTGTCATAACCTAATTTGAGCCTTGCTCAGTAGGTAGTACTGACCAAGAGTTATTTTGTTCCCCCTTTTTCCCCCTAAAAAGGTGAGCTTGTAGATCTGCTATTTTCACCTTTTTTGCATGATGTACCTCCCCCTTCAGGGTACGTTGTTCTGGTTATAATGTAAATGTAAACAACAACAAACCAAAAAAAGAATAACAGAACTTCACAGAATGTGAAAAGTTTCAGGTTATGGAAGGTTCTGGGTTACCTTACGTAATGGAAAAGAGCCATAAGTGAATGGCAGTATGATGAAGTCATGATCATGTACTGTAGTAGTTTGCTGTATTTTGATCCATCATACCTGAAGTACACCGTAGCATTGGAATAGGTCTGTGCCTCTGCTGTACGACCTTGGCGAAGGGTATCAGCAACTGGTTTTGGCAACATACCTGGATGCAGATTTCATGGTATGAAGTCATTACTATTAACATTTTTACATTATTAATAATAATTAGATACTGTACATATAGGCGATGGTATGATGCACATCTATTCATCCACCACTAGATGATAGTGTTGGGTTAAATGAAATGGTCTCATTCGCATCACAATTTGAATTATTTTAGCTACCACCCCATGTCACAGAGCTGCGCTGTTTACTGTGTACACAGAAAATATGTCTTCCCCCCAAGCTTATGACATCTTATCTGTTTGTTTTAGTAAGTGGTGATTAGAGTATAGGCCGGCTCTCTCTCCAGTTATTGTATACAGCATATTACACCATATTCCAGTGTTATGAGTTGAGAGCTTTATCAACCACAAATTACAATGGTGTTCATTTACGGTGTGTGATGTACATTGTCATGTTAGCATGACACACAGTGGTGGTAAAAGCATATAGCCCGTCAGCCGAAAACACCTAACCCAAACGACACAGAGAGACAATTTACAATTTACAATTTAGGCATTTAGCAGACGCTCTTAATCCAGAGCGACTTACATTAAGCAAGAACAAAAAGCATGGGGAATACGGGAATATGGGGAGAGAGAGAGAGAGATGTTAGCACATGTCTCACACCCTCTTCTTTCCTTCTGTGTACAGTAGGGTTTTATTAACTTTGTGATGTGTCTTTGTACTGCAGAAATCTAATAGACATAATAATTGGAATACCGTCCTGACCAAGGAGCAAGCTTTCATTGCTGTGGTAGCCCCTAACATATTTAATACCCAACATTTTAATATCCAAGAGAATGTCTTTATTTTGCTTTCAATATGTTTGTCAATATGTCGAACTGGGTGACCTTTCATATCTCCTACAAATAATGTGGTTATCTCTCTTTCAACTGTGACCGTTTCTTTAGGATCTGCATTGTGTGAATTTGTGCTCTCCTGAATAATGTTCACTAGTACTAATCCCGACTTACTGTATAACAAGCGATCGGTCTTCTGTTTCTCCTGAAGAAGGTCCTGTGTTCTCTCAGCCACTATCGCCTCCAGATGCTTGCTGTACTTTTCCATCTAGGATTACAGGAAACCATTATTGTTACCATGACAAGAACCAGCCACAGGTTAAATAATAGTAGTAACTCATTTTCTATTTATTTTTAATGTTTTTTTGTGGCTTTCGCCTTTATTTTATATTTTTTATGGAGGGACAGACAGTAAGTAGGCTGGCAGGAGTAGTAACTCATTTTAGTGCAGGTTTAACCTGCATGGTGCACTGTTGCAACATGCTTTCTCCATAGTTTTAGTTTTTTGTCTGTGCATTGTAATGCTTGTATTGTGGTACTTGTTTTCCTATGTTGTGTTACAAAAAAGAAAATGTGTGGTTCTATATACATTGAATTGCGATTGAACAGCTGTGAAATTTCAGAGCCTCAATAAAAATACATTGAAAAAAGTATATATGGGACTGATTTTCAAATACTTTCTTGAGAGCTAGCTCCTTATGTGTTTGGAAAGAAGTTCTCTGGCAGGATTCAGTCCTAGACCCATAGGGGCACTTATGGTTCTTAACCACTACACCATCAATGGTCTAGTAGTTATACCCTTTGTATATCTTTATTTAAGCTGGGGAAAGTCAGCCATGGGACCACAACTCATCAATCTCACAAAACGCTTCTCCCGGGCTTTTCTCAACAGACCTGGGCCTGACAGTATTTGCAAATACCTTTTTAAGGTTTGTTTGAACTAATTGGGGCCCTGCATAACAGCTTCATGTGCAAGAACATAAGTGCAAGAAGGATACGGAAAATGCTTTAAGCGACAGCGATGAGAGCACTTTCCACCGCTGTCTGGTTCTTACCAGGTTCATCATCATGTCCACAGGGCTGACTTTGTGTGGGTTCATCTTATCCAGCATTTTCTTCACCTGTTCAAACGTGGGTCTCGTGGTGACGCTGTGTGACCAGCACTTCTTAATGAGCTGCTCATAATTCACAAAGAAGAGAGGAGACAAGGAGAGCATTTCACTTCACGAAGCGGATCGACTCACCAAGTATGCTCTACACTGCAGACAGGCCTTGTTATCAACAGTAACACCGCACCAAAAACACCACGTGTTGATGGAAGTTAAACACAGTCATCTAAGATGGCTTGGACAAGTACTTCAAATGCCCCCAGAGCAGATCCCCAAAGTGGCCCTCAGATGGATACCAGTGGGGAAAAGGAAACGAGGCTGAGCTGTTGGAGAAGGGTCTCTAAGTGGAGAAAGGCACAACTGGTTGCTTGTGACAGGCAGCGACTCCCCAAAATAAACATATTTGAACTGGGACCCCCCCCCCCCCCCCCCAACCCTCCCTGACATGCACTTAGAATTGTAGGCATTACAGTTTGACTCGGTTCCAGAGATGCTTAAATATTGTGAAACTATAAGCCCACAACGTCTTGAGTCACTGCTTGAGGCAATGCTTGCATCTATCTTTTCTTTTTTTTGTCTTCTTTTTTAACCACTTTTTCACACCAGTTTAGTTGTTATGTACCGGTAACTGTAATAATTATATTACTGAAAGTGAAAATAATATTATTGCATAATGCACTCTTGAGTAGCCTAATGCGTAACTTACTACCGTCTACCCCATAAAAACATTGCTGTTTATTCCTTTGAAGTGAGAGAGAATTCTTCTCGTCATGGTGGCTATTATCATTAACATAACCTAGTTTCACTGTATTCTGAACCAGTGGTTCTCAAACCTTTTCTTGTCAAGGACCCTCAAATTGTTATGTATTTGGCCGCGGATGACCGGATGTGTGCCAGTGTGCCAGTGACCCCCAAGATTTGTGTTGTTAAAATGTTTCACAAATATCCCAAATTTATTCACAAGTCTTCAAGATTCTTTTTGACAATTGCAGATCTACAAGCTTTGCTTACATTGCATTGCATCGCTTGTAGATCGGCTATTTCCAAATAGCTGATGTACAGTATAGGCTTACTTACTTTATATAAGATTATACGTATGGATGGAAAAGATTATATAAGAAGAGAATAAGTGGTTACATTTTGATGCTATAACAACTCATTTTGCTCGGGACCCACTGGAACACCCTCAAGGACCCCTGGGGGAACACAGACCCCACTTTGAGAACCAATGGTCTAGTAACAGATCTGACAGACCTCACAGTAGTCTGTTCGACTGGGACAGTCGGTGTCGGTCCTGCCTGATCTCAGTTCAGGCAGTGGGGGGCGCCACATGACATCCATCTTATCTGCCTCAGCCTGGGCCTGTTGGGGGGGGAGGATTCCAATTATGCACCAAACATCAAAAGGAATCCAAGGGTTGTAATCTCAAGAGATTAAAAGAACTGTAGCAACAACGATAATAAAGAAATGAAACTAATAAAACTAATAAGAGTACTAGCAACGCAAGGTAAGAAATAGTATACATAAATCATAGCACACTTTGAGGTGCTTGAAGGTAGTGCTGTGACTTTGTGTTCACACGCCTACATTTTCAGGCCAACGTTCAGGGTTAGGGTTACGGTCTCTATGTCGAGTCTTTGACATAAACCAAGACAAACAATATGTCCCAAAATTGGACAACTCACACTAGTGTTTTTTACTTTTTATCTGATCTTATTATTCTAAATATTCTAGGCATAGAAGGCCCTTCATACTCACTGAAATGAGGTCCGAGCGGGTTGCTATCTCCACCAGGATCATGGAGTAGCTAGGGAGAGGAAGGCAAAGTATAGAAAAAGGGATATTTATTATTCATTATATCGTCATCTTCCACTCTGTTAGTCAGATGGTGTCATCAACACCAATGTCATTATGAATATCAACAGGATGTTAATAAGAATGGGGGCATACTTAGGCCTACATTAATATGAACTTCATTCGTTCTGAATATGAGAGACTAAAATAATAATAATATTTAATAACGTACCTTTTAGAAAGAAAAAAACCCTTGAGAACTTAAGCAGCATCTCATTTTCCAGGGTGTTCTTCAAGGTGCATTCCAAGTTTGCAGGAATGCCTTGATTACCAATCCAGTCTATTAAAGGCATGCTACTAATATGACTTTGACTCTCCATGGTATTGGTTGAGATTATAATTTGTAATAGTCGTAAAGTCTCTCTTCCCAAATAGATCTTTTACGTTGTTTTACTTTAGACTGCTACTACTGCACTCATCGTTGGTCAGTCACACTGGGCAAAGTGTCAAATTAAAACCAGCTGCTGGTACACAACACCACAACACCAGAGGGAGTGCAACAAACCAGCGGTGGCCGAACGGTTTGCGGAGCGGTCTTGATATCGGAAGGTCGCTAGTTCGTATCCCCGGACCGGCACGTTAAAATTACCACCGCTGAAGTGCCCTTGGACAAGGCATTGAACCTCTACCATGAAATGTTCTATGAGCAGGGCCTGGCTGTAAACAAGTTCTTGAGCTTAGTCCAGTTACCCTGGGTAAACATAGTACCTTTCCTTTCCTTAACCATGTACAACCCAGATTCGGCACAAACAAGGGACTACATTTTTTTTAACTCCTATGCCACCAAAATGTGGAACGCCCTACCAACAGTCATTAAGACGTGTGAATCCCTTGACTCCTTCAAAACCGCTCTCAAAGGGCAACTACGGACGGCTGCAATTCAAAACTGGCCCCCGTAAAATCTGAATCCCCCCCCACCGCCCCCCCTCCCCTTTTTTCCCCTCACTGTATATGTTGCTTTTCCCTTTTTGCTTCCTTTATGATGAATTCCTGTTCTGTTCTTTGACTATATGGAAGTGTCTATTTGTACGTCTCTAAATGTTTTGATGAATTGAACATGGTGGACCCTCTTGTAAACAAGTGTAATGCTTAATTGGGTCGTCCACTCACAGTTAACAGTCTTTGTATTGAGTTTGTGCTTGAAATGTCCTGTAATTCTGCAAACTGTTAATAAATAAATAAAATCAATCAAAAAACACACCTGTAGACATCTGCGGCCGGGGTGATGTTGGAGCTGCTTCCCAGCAGGACCTCGGGAGCACAGTACACACGGTACATGTCCCCACAATGGAAGCCAGTACTGCCGTTCTCAAAGTCTTCCTTTCTGTAGAACGTGAGCCCATAGTCTGGATCCAACACACAATATTGAATTGGATTGCAGCGTTACTTTTAGAACTCATTGGTGCTCCCCTACAACTGCAATCTAAAAGGTGAAGGTGAATGTAACCTAGGCTCAACCTGGGTGCCCTAACTATACACTATACTATACATGACCTACGTAACTGAAGTAGGTACGTCCTACTGCTGGTGCCTTAACTGGTGTAACTCAGTGTCCTAACTCAAAATGGTCAGGCGTACAAACCCACAAAATAAATCATATTTGAAGTGGAGACAAACACTTGGAATGTAGGAGGTCCCCCGCATTTGGGGATCCGCAACAGGTTGAGAACCACTGTCTTAACATATATATTATGTTACTGGTGTGGCAGAATAGTGAAATGATTTGTAGACTGTTGATTCAATTTGACTATTGGTTAACATCAAATTCATTTAACCGTAGCCAATCACTACAGACCAACATAAAATATAACACAGGAAGAGTCTCAACAAAGCTGCAGGTCTGCAGATAAGGGTCCATGATTAGGACTCCTTCCTGTATGGGCTTTACGCCTGAGAATGAGTGGTTGCATGAGTCCATGACTACATATTTTGCCACCTGCGATTTTGCAGACCCAGCGGTCATCGATGACACAGTTCCTGGAGTGAAGTCTCCCATGAAACATCTTGTGCTGGTGGAGATAGGCCATCCCACGGGCAATATCTGTGGCAAAGGACAGTCTGAGGGTAGGAACAGGACAAACAAAGAAGAGGAGATACGCCTGCTGATAAGAACACATCGTTGTGCAAGTATACCAAGCCTGTGCTACTGACTAGGACTGCAACTATTATTTATTTGTATTTATTCCAGAACGCATTTACTTTTATTTTCATCTCATCAACAAATCAACAAAAAAATTAGAAAACGTGCCCCTCGGGGCACAGGTCTCCACCAGGTCAGGCCTCCTGGTGGTGCTATAATAGGTCAATGTGAAAAGGGTGAGATTTCTTCTTACGCCTTGGATGGCAATAGGATGATTTGAGGCATTTTGTTCTAAAAATGTGTTTTGCAAAAATCCTCCTGTTGGTGGCGCTATAACAGGCCAATGTGAAAAGGGTGGGATATATTCCTCAGCCTAGTAGGAAAGTCTGTGAAAGATTTCACGTAAACTGCACGCTCTGTTCTGGCTTTTTGTTCCAAAAATGTGTTTTGCAAAAATCCACCTGTTGGTGGCGCTATAATAGGCCAATGTGAAAAGGGTGGGATATATTCCATGCTCCGTTCATGATTTGAGGCTTTTTGTTCAAAACGGGCCAATCCTGCAAACTTTGAAAGCCAATGTTAGCCAATTAGGATGGAATCTGAAATATCGGACAGATCCGTCTTGAACACTATAGAGATAGTGTGTAACGATTTGCGGGGTTTTGGGACAGAATCTGGAGGAGTAATATAAAAAAAAATGTTTTTCAAAAGTCGGCCTCCTGGTGGCGCTATAACAGGCCATACTGGAACGTTCATCTGGCATCCAGGGAGTGTGTGTGTGTGTGTGTGTGTGTGTGTGTGTAAAATTTGGCATCTACGGTTCCGGAAATCTACGGACGGACGGACGGACGGACGGACGGACGGACAATGATGATTGATTCTCACCTGAAGCCCCAGTATATATTTGACACTCACCTGAAGCCCCAGTAGATGATTGACTCTCACCTGAAGCCCCAGTAGATGATTGACTCTCACCTGAAGCCCCAGTAGATGATTGACTCTCACCTGAAGCCCCAGTAGATGATTGATTCTCACCTGAAGCCCCAGTAGATGATTGACTCTCACCTGAAGCCCCAGTAGATGATTGACTCTCACCTGAAGCCCCAGTAGATGATTGACTCTCACCTGAAGCCCCAGTAGATGGGGACGTCCTCATTCAGCAGAACGTCTGCCAGGCTGCCCTTCGGGCAGTACTCTGTGACGATGCTGACGTATGGCACCTCGATGGAGCCACCGAAGAACTTGGCTAGGTTTGGGTGGTCCATCTCCCTAATGAAATGTCAGCATACTATATTAGCTTTTTTGTGCCTTTATTGATAGGTAGACACTGACAGAGATGGGGGGGCAAAGGACGTTGGGATCTGGACTCGAACCCGCGACACTCCGTCAGGCTGGAGTGCCCACTGCCCAGACCGCTATAGACTCACAGTCAGCAGCTCACGGCAATATTCCTTTTAACATACGGTACTTATTATTATTATTTATTTATTTATTTATTTAACATACGGTACTTGCAGGTACCGAGGTACGTTGGTTTTAAAACTGTGTTTTTTTTTACAATGGTTCTACGTTTTATTGACATGTTGACATGACATGACAGGTAGAAGAATGTATTTAAAAAGCTGCAATGTGTGGGAATGGTTCACCTCAAGAAAAGTTTTTTTCATGGTTTTAATCTTTCAGCTAAATCAAAAACAAGGAGGGTCATTGTGCAACCTCCAGCTTTTCACCAGAGGAGAAAAACAATGACTGTCTCCCATTCACGGTGGTATATATATATATATACCACCGTATATATATATAGACTAATTTTTCTGAGTGTGACCCTCCTTTTTTGGTGACAGATTATTTGGACAGCGCGCCAGAGTGGTCAGAGCGCAGTGGTACAGAGATAGGTTTTATTTTATTCTTTGACATTTTATCATGTAGATTTTGCTTACCTGACCTCTTTGATTTCCTTCCTGACGGTTTTTGTGAGGGAGAAGTGTTTCTTCTGAATGTGCTTAACTGCCACTGTCCTCCCATCACTGGAAAACACAGCAGTTAACCACTAGGGGTGTAACAATATCCCATCACTGGAAAACACGGCAGTTAACCACTAGGGGTGTAACAATATCCATCACTGGAAAACACGGCAGTTAACCACTAGGGGTGTAACAATATCCATCACTGGAAAACACGGCAGTTAACCACTAGGGGTGTAACAATATCCCATCACTGGAAAACACGGCAGTTAACCACTAGGGGTGTAACAATATCCATCACTGGAAAACACGGCAGTTAACCACTAGGGGTGTAACAATATCCCATCACTGGAAAACACGGCAGTTAACCACTAGGGGTGTAACAATATCCCATCACTGGAAAACACAGCAGTTAACCACTAGGGGTGTAACAATACAGTAACTCAGGGACACCAAAAAGGGTAGATCGTGATCTACCAGATCATTAAGGCTGTGCAGGTAGACCACATGACATGCCCCTAAACGAGATATAATTTAAATATAAGAATATGTTACATAATATCATATGCCACTTGAATTAAGGTGACTTGATTGATTGACATCAAAAAGGGCCTGTCAGCTCAAAGAGACATCATTGTGATGTGACGTTTTGTGAGCTTAAAGATCACAATTTATATACAAACAAAGAATATAATAGGGCAACCGGTTAGTGTTTAACTGTAGGTTGCCGTATAAGGTAGAATAATAAAGTAGAGCAGGGACTCACTAGATGCCGGGCAGGATGAAGCTTTGCTTGCAGGAGGTGTTGTTGGCCAGGGTGCACACGGTCACGTCTGTGGTACAACTGAGGACAGAGTTACTCTTCATTGGCTGGAGACTGGTCGTACTGCAGAAGCCCATGTAGCACATCTTCCCTGTTTTGGGTAAAAATAAATAAATAAGAAAGAACCCGTGTTCGTTCCAATGGATCCAGCGTAGTTATTATTCAATCAAAACCTCTTGTTAATCATTTTCACTGCTGCTTCGATATTCATAAAAGCTACAGACACACCTAACCACTTTAACTTTAACGTATTCTTTTTTTTTAAAACAACAATTACAATAGCAAGTATCAAAACAAGTATATACAAGCTCACTGCACATTGTGACGTGTTGTGAGCTTGTAGATCAGCTATTCTTTGCTACTTTTGGGTGATACCGTGCTATGACCTAGGACAGGTCGTAGGGCAAGGTTTCTGCCCGTGATTCTGCTCATACATCAAAACTGAAACACTGAATTAACTCCTGTGAGAATTGAATGAAATGTGTTTGGAAAACATTTACACAATAGATTAATCTGTATTTCATCTCACACATTTTACCGAACATTATGTTCTTGTAGCTGATGATCCAACTCTCATCCCAAAACATCTTCTGTTTTTGATACTGCAGCCACTGTGGGGGATATACAGTATATTGATCTCATTATATAATATGGCCGTGATGATCTATAACGCATGTCAGACATGCATGGTTTAGCCTACATAGCAATCAGCCCTGGTGGGCTGATTGCTATGTATGCAAAACCAACCTCAACCAAACAACACACACACACACACGCACGCACGCACACACGCACGATAATTAGATCGTCAAAAAACAAAACACCACAAGACTAAGCCTGGCCCTGGACTTTAAATTTTTAGCAAAATTGTATTTAGCTGAACCCAACATGTGAAAAACTGCACTTCACTTTCCTAAAAATGTACTGTCTTGATCAATCATTATCCTTGACATGATAAATAGTGGTAACTACTGTCTAAGTACGTACTTTGACCCTACCATGTTTTGGTATGGTGATATGGTGACTGTAGCCCCTTTCATTTGTGAGTCAGAATAGTATATCTGATTATAATGCAGTGCATTTATGTATTGACTGAGTATGTACTGTATGTTTGATAATATATGGATGAGATGTTTCTATGTATGTATGTGGAGATAGATACACCCACTGTGCGTGCACCGTGCATGCGTGTGCGTGTGCGTGCGTGTGCGTGTGTGCGCGTGCGTGCTGTTGCGGGGCCTCACCACCACGGTTAAAATGAAACCGCTGCAGAAGAGGGTGACAGGAAGACCTATGGCCACTTTTATAGACATGGACATAGGGCAGAACCCACAGTCTGCTGGGCAGTTCAGACAGCTCTCCTCCAGCATACAAACATCATCACCACACACTGGAACACATAAACATGTCAACACAAGTAGTACAAGAAGAGGTCATTACTTTGGATTGAATGGCACTCGTACAGACAGCATGGTTCTGTGCTCAAACTAAATCTAACCAACCAATGTATTGTGTGGCTTGCGCTGCCTTCATTATAGTGTTAAGTGGAATATATTATGTATTGAATGATTGTCTCTGTCCCGTTACTGTGTATATGAATAAAATATTAGAAATTATCCACAAAACTTGAATGAAGTGGCATTTACATTATTTGTTTAAGCTGGTTTAAGTTATTCAATTATTTCCTTGGATGTTGTGAACTCCAAACACAATCAATATAGTCATTCTTTGGAAATGGTAAGAGTCTACTCTGGTGAGCCATAATTATGTTGCCCTTTTCCATGAAACTACTCCCCTTTCTTCATATAAATCAAGGTTAAAACTCCCACATTGTTGGGAAATAGCATTTCCTGCAAATGTCATCACTGACTATCACTAAACAGAAACAACATTCACCAGCACATTTCAACAAATGGCTACATTACTAACAAGGTTTAAATTACTTAGTTGCGTAGGTACTGAAAAGAGCAGATCTAAAAGCTCACAACGCATCACATTGTGCCACGTTGTGAGCTTGTAGATCTGCTATTTTTGGTTTATGACTGTTGGCACACTGACCTTGGGCACTTTCAACAATCACCTTGGACTCCAGAGCTGCATGCATCTGGCCGATTTTGATATGGGCAATGACTGAGGTCACTCCCAAATGTGCCAACACCACCTGCATGGAACAATGAAACAATTATAAACTAGAAGAAGTTCCCCTCGGGGCACAGGTCTCCACCAGGATAATAGCGTTTGTGATGTTTGGACAAAATGTCTAGGAGTAATATGAACATGTTTTTTTGTCTGTTTTTGTGCAATAATCTGTCATCTGGTGGTTGTATATCTGCACGAGTAATATAAAGAAATGTGTTTTGCTAAAATCTGCCTCATGGTGGCGCTATAACAGGCCATTGTGGAAACATTGGGGCAGAGGTTTGGCATCCATCGACCAGGCCAACGTTGCCGGAGATTAGCTGTACACAGACGGATGGACGGACGGAGTGCAAAACATACTCTCTCCCCATGCCTTCAGCGGCAGTGGCTCAGGGCGGGGTAGAGTGTCCGGATGGAAACCGCAAGGTTGCCAGAGTTGGTGTCGAAGTGTCCTTGAGCAAGACACTGAACCCCGAATTGCTCCTGATGTGCTGGTTGGTGCCGTGGCCTTGCATGGTTTCCACCGCCATTGGTGTATGATTGACTGGGTGAATGTAATGCACAATCTATGTAAAGCGCCTTGGATAAAGGCGCTATATGAATGCACCATTTACCATTTACCTTCGGCCTGGTGGAAACAACGAGGCTATAGCGCCTCAGCTACAGTAAATCAAAGTCGTACGATTTGTCACACACGTTACCGCAGTGAAATGTGTTCTCTGCATTTGACCCATCTCTTGGAGCGGTTGAGCTGCAGCCGGGCCGCACTCGGGAATCATTTGATTAGTTGATTTCATCAACAACATTATTTATACAGCACAATTTGTACATTCAGAATACATAAAATTCACTTTACATTGCATGAAACTAAGCCTAGATTACCTTTGAAGTCCAGTATTTCTGACTCATGGTGCCTGCTTTGGACACAGTATGGGTCACTATTTTACCATCGTCAGGAATCCATGGGCCACATATCGTCTCTTCTCTCTGTTAAGTTGTAATATAAAGAGATAGTCATGCCAGAGGATCTTAGGGAGCGCCCTGGCCCATAATGGGTTAAAAAGGTCGACAAAGTCAGCAGCCACAGTCAAGGATGTGATGAAACGTATCTATCATGAAAAATGTGACTCACACTAATGAGTTACAGCAACAGCAACAGCAACAAAAGATGCAAAAGCTCATAACAAATTATGAAACTTTTTCAAGGATAAATTGAGAGTTGCGACACCACAATGAGAATTCTATGGGAGGCAATGAACGTTCAACTCAGTGAGGTTATTCCCTGTGTAGGGCCGTTGGGGTACTGACCATGGAGGCGAGGGGACAGGAGTGGATGTTGGCATGGTAAACACAGCAGTTCAACTCATTGGCATTGTTCCAGTTGGCTGGACACTTGTGGTCATGGCAGAAACGCTTGGCCTCTGCTGCCTCACTGGAGAAAGAAAGTGTACATACAATAGTAGTACAGCATGGCAGCACTGTCAGCTTGCAGTTTAATGGTAGTACATTTACAGTATTGTACAGTCAGTGTATGGGAGAGGTTGTGGGAGTGGGTTGGCAGGTGGCTAGTACACAACTACACATGCCAACACACGTGTGTGTGTGTGTGTGTGTGTGTGTGTGTGTGTGTGTGTGTGTGCGCGCGCGCGCGTGCGCGTGTGCGTGCGTGCGTGTGTGTGTGTGTGTGTCACACGTGTGTCACACGTGTGGATATGGAGGTGCAGATGAATGGTATTGTCAGCAGATTATGCAATTATGCATACTGGTGAACTCCACGGTTCAAGCAAACATTTTCCTTCTTCTTCATTATTGGCTGTTGTAAATGAATGTGTGACTATGTAAATAATTGCATTCACGGTTGTAAAACATGTGTGTAGCCCACATACACAGGTGCATACTTGCCTGTGTTTACTGTGTGTGTGTGTGTGTGTGTGTGTGTGTGTGTGTACAAAGATGTGTGTGACATCTTTATTTGCATTCACTTAAATGTGAATGCAAATAAAGATGTTAAATGTTTGTGTGTGTGTGTGTGTGTGTGTGTGTGTGTGTGTGTGTGTGTGTGTGTGTGTGTGTGTGCGTGCGTGCAGTAGTTGAATGGGCTGGGCTTCAAGTCAGTGCTTATCATGCAACCAGTACTCACCTGAACAGGAATATCTTGTTCTTGACTGCATACTCATAGAAGGAGTCTGAGGCTGTCACAGTGTACGTGACGTTGAACTCCTCCCCATTAGTTACCTTCTCTGGAGGTCTCTGCACCCAAGACATCTCCAGACCTACACGAGGTGCACAGTCACACGGTGCATTATATACAGCAGTGCTTCTCAAACCTTTTCCATGTCAAACACATGCCAGACCCCACTTTGAGAACCACTACAGGTTTACCTTTTCTGTATTTGAGACGGTATCTCCACAAAAACAAGCAGTTGTATCTGCTATTTGGGGTATTTATGAATATAATTGTTTTCCCTACCCTTATTTGAGTCTAAATCAAAGTGGGGAAAAATTCTCCAGTCCATACAACACTCAGTGTGGCGAAACTGACAGCAAACAGGGGTTAAATAAGCAGAGGATCTGACAAAAAACAAGCATATATTATACACACAGGGAAGTGGGAACTAACTAGAGTAGACACAGGTGAAACTCAAAAACAATCAACATTGGGATTGGCTGGAGCAAACAGCTACAGGAAACACTAGGGGCATTACTTCAAAATAAAACACAGAGTAAATAAAAACAATACAGAAAACAGGGAACTATATATCACTAGGCTAGAAAATAAAACATGAAGACAGCATGCACATATAGCAGAGCTAGTGGCTCAGAGCCTCAGCCTGATGTCTCAGTCTAATATCTCCCCCAGTCCATAGGTATACTGTATATCCCTTTGGTCTAGTGGTTAGATGTTGGACTTTCACGCGGGAGACCCGAGTTTGAATCCTGGGAGCGCGCGCACGTGTGTGTATGCTCAGCAAGCAACATGGCCATACAAGAGGACTCTTCAGACAGACATACAGACAGATGAAAGAACACTCACCTCCACAGCTTATCATATTGTAATCGTTTGGCTTGTTGAGTGGCCAGCAGTCATATTCGGTATTATCCAGATCATGCCAACTGTTCACTCCCTGTGAACAAGACAACATGGTCTTCTATGTAAAGCAAGTCCAATGCATTGATCCATAAACTGTATCACTTTGTGTCCATTAAGCCTGAAATTATTATTTAATTTATACCCAAGACAAAAGATTATTTATTTATTTGACAGGGACAAAGCTCATTAATCAACAAGCCAGAGTTAGTCAAAGCTAAATTTCATCTGTAGTCCCTGAGCAGGCTCTTAAAAAATGAATGATAAAAGAAAGACAGTGTATAGTGTGCCAGCCCACAACACCATGCTTTGATGCCATGTGTATGTGCAAGCACCCAACACTATATCCATACAAAAACAAAATACAATACAATACAGGAACAGATAAACATGGTACAGGGGACAGAACAGCTGCAAACAAAGTGAAGTGAAAAATGACACCGGTGATAAATACTAAATATAGTGCTGATAGTTACTCATGATTACAGATTTGAATTGTTTTTAGCCACCTTTTTAGGTTGAATTTGAAGGTCAGATAGTTGGAAGTCTCTCTTACTTCTGTGGGGAGACTGTTCCAGTGATGGGAGGCTCTAACAGAGAAGACTGTTTTACCAAACACACTACGTCTGATTGGCACTTCACAGTCTCCTCTGGTAGTTGCCTTTGTTGCTCTGTCACCACTGTCCCTTCGACCTATGAACTGTTTCAGTGGTGGAGGTGCATGAAGTCCATTTAAGATCTTAAAAATGAGAAAGCTAGGGCATCTGCAAAATGTTTAAAGCTGTCAAAATTAAATAAATTGTACTTTTGAATTATATGGCAATGGTGTTAACGGTTGGGCTTTTGATCCAGTGTTTTTAATGTCTGTTTGTAAAGTGATTCTATGGGTTTTAAAGTTGTCTGATTTAGTCTGCGACCAGGTTGTGAAACAGTAGGTTATGTGTGAAAGAATCATAGCATGCATGAAGAGTTTAGTTGTTGTTAGATATGGTCTTATGTGTCTGAAATTGGATAATTTGAATTTGATTTTATTTGACTACATTTTTGACATGCTTTTTAAATGTCAAGTTTGAGTCTAGTGTAATTCCAAGATGATTTGAGTAAAATCCAGAGTGGATGTCCATTAGTGTACAATCTTGAAGTTGGTTACAAATGGATGAATTAGAGTGTTTTACTCTGTAGCACACTTGGACCATAAACAAACATCACAGAATCTTACTTTTCATCCACCTATAAATAAAAATAAAAGACCAGTACAGACACTGGTGGGTTAACTGGGGACAAAGCAACACGCAGAAATGACGCAAGCTGTGTCTGCAGCCACACGTGTTTCTGACAAGACAACAAAGGCAAGCAGGGGATCCCTTGGCAATAGGGGAAATGTGATTTTGTTTCTGTATGACATTTCTATAATGGTCTGCATTCCTCTCTATGTGCAACCGCCTCATATTAACACGTTATCCATGTGCATATACCCTGGCTCCTTTCCAGTTTAAGGTGCAGTGCAATCATGGGCTAACCTTAGGCATCTATGATGACACTGCCCACCTGCCCCTATTGAATTAGCTCAGACATATAATACTTTACTTGAGGTAGTGTCGACAAATTAGAATTGTCTAATGCAGTTTTGTAGACTTACCATTAGGAGACCCAGGCAGAAAGATGTCACTGTCCATAGAGCCATAAGGACTGCTGCTGTAGTCTTGGTACCGAGTTCTGTACTGACGGGCTGGGTTGCAGTGAGATACTCACTGTGTGTGTGTGTGTGTGTGTGTGTGTGTGAGTGTGTGTGTGTGTGTGTGTGTGTGTGTGTGTGTGTGTGTGCATGTGTGCATGTGTGCTTGCGTGCGTGGGTGCGTGGGTGTTTGCACGTGTGTGTGTGTACGCACATATGAAAAGCTTATTCCTAATCCTGTGTGTCCCACCCTCGCAATAGCTGTTGAAGTAGTATTAATTGTCTAATCAATTCAAGAGGCTCTCCAGTCATCGTTTTGGGGAAAAGCTTTCTTAACGAGGTGATTCGACTGACCTTCACCCTGTGTTACACTGTAGGACAGCAGCTCCAACTCAATGGATGGACAACAACACAGCTCTACAGCATCCATACAGCTCTCCCAGTTTATAATGTTTTCAATATAAACGGTTCCATAATCTGAGATGTCAGAACAGGCCAGCTCCATAATATAATGGAGCATGAGCAGGGGCCCTGCCCAGAGCCCGGGCAGAGGCCTTCTGTGGCGGTTCTGGACAACCGTGGGTCTGACCGACTCGACCCACTGTGGAACGCGTGTGAACGCGTGTGTCGAATTTGAAGTCGGTGGGGCTAACGGTTCTCGAGTTTACGTGCATTACAACCATACACACTGTACTGTTGTGGTCAACTGTGTCGAATGCAGCACTGACATCCAGTAAATACTAAGTCTGGAATTATGCCATTGTCTGTGTTGAAGACATTATTAGAAAGCAGTGCTGTGGTATGTGACAAAGAAGTTGTTTAGTGCCAATTCAGCAATTGAAAAAGAGCATTTTCAATAGCCTGAGGAAGGTCGCAAGACCGAAACGTTGCTCAATAAAATGCTCTGAACCAGCAAGTGGCAGTGTGCGGATGTCCCTCCTTTCACATGATTATACTCTCTGTCATCATCGCACCTGCTCCAAATTGCCTGCCAGGTGTGCGGAAGTCTTCTCTCTACCAATAGTTTTACTTAAAAACGACGTATGGGCCTACCGGTATATAAATTGTTCATTAGTGAGCTTTTCTTTTACATTTTTCAGAGTGGTTTGATGATGATGCAGTTTTCAGGGCCAGTAGGAACTTAGGAAGAAACCTGAGGCCATGCTTTGAAACCTTTTTGAAGGAAGCAGGAGGATTTCAAATGTTTTATATTTGATAACATTGTCATGGTATTTTAATTCATTTAAGTGGGCAAACATATCTTGTACGCAATATGGAGGCACTGACTGCTTGTCAAAATGTTATCAGTGAAGGGGGCAAATTCATTGCAGGCCCTCAAGTATGTTAATGAAACCGTACACATCCCAGCTCAGCCTCTAACTGTTCGGGACAACAACCAAAACAACAACCAAAAGGGCTGAATTTCTGACCATCTGTGACATTTAATTGGCTTTATAAGAACACATAATTACAGCACAGCCATACATGAAAAAAAACGCATGCCATGCACCACACAACACTTTATAGTTCATGTCTGAGGTTATATTAAAGCCATAGCAGCAGGCAGCAGTCACGGCAGGTCTATTGGTGGGCTCCGGCTTTCAGGCTTGAATGCATTTTCTAGCCACACCTTCAATTGAACTAGCCATTAAGACCGTCAGAGTTCAGAGTGTAATTTTATGCATGCCAAAGGTATGCCTATTGCCTACATGGTTTTCTACTTTCTCTTTTTCACAACAGACTGCGCCCGTTCTGTTCCACTGGTTAATTTCAATCCACATGACCACCATGATGTTAACAGTGCTCCCATGCTATGAATGAAAAAGTTGACACGGCCGTGTCATGCATGCATAATTAAGAGACCGTTGTTAGTTCCACAGGGGAAATTCACTTTGAACCCGCAGCTGATGTCTGCTCAGAAGGTTAAAAATGATTGTAATTTTACAACAATTACTGGGGGTTGGGGATAATTGGAAAGAGCAAGAAAGAGTTTCAACAAAATGCTAAATGACTGCCAAAGGTTTGTGTGGCATAGTTTGACATCCACTGGTCTATTTGACAGTAGCAGTTGTTAGCATGTTCTGGTAATATACCGGAGTGTAAATAATGATCAAAGAACTTAGTTTTAACCCACATGGAATATGAATATAGGAATTTGTCAATCATAGAGCATAATACAATTTTTGCATACAGTGTTCACCTTCTGCAATGTCCTACATGTCTCACAATCTGGGCATTTATGTAAAAACAAAATCACAACTAGTTTTTGAATGGTTATAATATGCACTCCAGTGGCACTGCTCGGCTCAGAGGGATAATGAATGCTTATTGTGACTAATGCGTCTGCGTGTAGTGTAGTCTAATTGTAGAGAACATTACTTCCCGGTTGTGTTCTTTTCCTAAAGCACTTCAGCCAATAATGCACTTGACTCCATGGAAACCAAAGGTCACACCATTAAGAGATTTACAGACGTAATCACACTGGAGTACCACATCTTGAGTGCAGTCCAGGGCAACGGTCAACCATGAACTTAGAGCAACTCATTTATCCCGAGAGTCCGTTAAGATCATTTTCCAAAGCTCAGTATTTCAGTTGTGACACTTTGTGACACACGAAAGCATGGGACTTTGCTGTCTAGGAGTACCGGAACATTTTATACACACACAGTATATATACTGTACATACACAAAAATACTACTGCATTTTCTCTTCATGAGTTACCTTGAGGGAGACCAAAGATCACTTCTGCCCTTCCTGTTTATGGGAGTATAATTTGCAAGCCATAGCCACACATCGCATCGTGGCTAATGTATGGTTTACATCTGTGGTGCACTCTTACGGTTATCTCAATCCTATCATCATCATATGCTTTCCTGTTTACACACAGAGACTCGTGAGTCGTGATATATTACTGCTGCTATTTGACAAAAAGAAATCTATGTATCCAAACATTTGTTTATTGGTTAAATTAAACCATGAATCGTTTAACTTTCTGATACCAGTGCTCTCTTTTTAACAGTACAATGGAGATTGAGTAGTTTTCACAGGACAAAGGTCACAGAAGCCCATGTAGAGCTTACTGTATTAAATGATACTAAAATACAGTATGCTGTCATACAGCATGCGGGATACGGTATCTACAGTCCCATGTTGTGAAAACCAAAATTAATCCTTTCCTTTACAGGAAGAGTGGTTGAAACAAGCATAAATACTGTGCAGCAGGTAAAGTTTGTGTCATTTGAGCCAGTAAATGATTCATCATCATGTCTTTGGGCTGACGCCGGTAGGTGGGCTCGGTTCAGTCACATCCGGCGCCAGCAGACGGCATTCAGGAGGACTCACTCCTGTGTTGCAATGTTCTTTTACGGTTCAATAGTGCTCTCAGGTGAGCAGCTGTTTTGTCAGAGCTACACTGATCGGGTCAGATAGGAAGTGTAAAAACTTCCACAGGGAGAACAGGTTTGCCTGGACAAAAGAGTGCTGAGAGCTTGCATAATATGTTCAGTTGTAGAAACTGGAGACAAGGAGAGTATGCACTGGGGGGCAACGAGGGGAAATGTTTCTCTACTAAACCAAAATGATGGAGTTTGATTACAATTTACAAGACTGAAGTGAGACCACAGATCATGCAGTCTATCCTTGTGACCCAATGACACATTAAAATAATTTAAAGGAAGCACAAGTAGACCTACACAATACAGTAGCTGACAGAATATTTCCCTCTGTGTAAAATGGGGGAATTATTCATTAAATAATGCATTAATTAACTACTGCCCACCATCACGTAAGCCTAGTATTATTATAGTACCCGACTATAACTAGCCACGTGACTTCAAAGTAGATTTCTTATCTAGTCCATCATAGTGCTAGGATATTATTATACAGGTAGCAGACAAGAGGATTGTAGTACTGCAAGATTTACGGAGACATCAGAGACAAGACAGAGCCTGTTGAGTCATTTTACCCTGGTTGTCTGAGGTAAAGAAAAAGGAACTGCGCCTCTACAGTATATGTACTTCATATAAGAATCTTTCTTCAGTCATCAGACCCACGCCATTCGTTCAAATAAACTATAGGCATATTTGTGCGGACTGGAACACAAACATACAAAAAAGGAAAACGAAAAGAAAAAGAAAATTAATGGACATTATTTATTACAAAAATAAAAAACCCTGTTAATTAAAACATTTTTAAATAGCACATCCCTGTCCCCTTTTGGGGCTTGATGGTGCATGACATCAAGTTCAGTGCGGCACTGGGGGCAAGACTCTGGTAGTGTCCCTGCAAGCCTTCACATCCACTGAAACTCCACATGAGGGGTGGAACAGAACCTCTTGGTTTGTCTCTCACGTCCATGTCCATCTGTCTTCATACTGTTCTAATCCATATCTTCACATTTCCACCCACTATCCGTCCGAGCTGTGGGACTGCCTGCAGCCTAGCTGGGACAGTGATCGCACCAACATATCTCATAGCCATGGTGAAAATGCTAATAAACAGCTTAAATTTGGGAAACGTGAAGAATGCAGCTTCCTCACTCCCTGCATTATGAATGCCCATGTGCGATTTCAGATCGATTGGTCAACCCACTGAGGAGAAAGGATGAGGACGAACTGACAGAGTTTTGTTCATTTAACAGTAGGGATAGTAGGATAGGATGTCCGACCACAGTATGGACTGGCATTTTATGTTGAGTTCTCAGTTCTGTACAAGGCCTGGACCGTTGTCAAAAGGTTGTGAGGAATTTTCAATTCCAAATTTCAGCTCTTCAGCATGCCCTGATCATCAGTCTTAGCCTCTTCAGACGGAGGCTGGCTGGTGCCCGTCTCCTGACCTGAGCTGAGCGGCCTGGCGTTGGCCTTGGACGAGCGCTGGCGCCGGGTGCCGTTGCCGATGCAGCGCAGGAGGTTTTTGAAGGTGGTCCACATCTCCTCGTCCTTGTAGGAGTAGATGCACGGGTTCATGACGGAATTGAGCACGGCCAGCAGCAGCAGCCAGCGCTTGAAGCTCATGACGTTGCATTTCTCGCAGTTTAAGCCGTCTAGAAGCAGCACGATCAGGCCAGGCGTCCAGCAGAACACAAATGCACCTAGGAAAGAAACAAGAAATAGTTTTAAAAAAGTGTTTTTTGGGGAAGGGGGGCACGTGTGTGGCTCATCTGATAAGAGCGCATACCACAGACCGGCGGCCATAAGGCCATAATCCTTATCACAGCTGGTTGGGGGTTAAAATCCGACCAGAGGCTCTTTGCTGCATGTCAGCATGTCAACCCCCTCCCCTGTTTCTCTCTCTCTCTGTCACTATTAAAAAAAACTAAAAGCAGAAAATAAAGCAGAAATGCTAATAAATAAATAAAATAAACGTAGAAAGAATACGTGTAATCAGTGTTGTTTTCCCTCAAACCACTACAGGAAAGATATTCCTGTGCATGTACAGTATGCTCTTTAAAAAGAAAAGACTCATAATAACTCATTTAGTAGTAGTATCACATAACGGCCTCCATACAGCATCACCCTATGCTTCTACTGCTGGACAATGAGCAGCGGGTCACCTTTGGGTGACCATGAGAGCAGCTACTGAGGAAAGAAGAGTACTTGTTTACTTTCCTTGTCCCGATTTTCCCAGCCAATGCAAGGATTCATACCAGTGACTTTTGCGATTCCAAACATGTTTCTCTTTCCTCTAGGCCAGGGGAACGATGCCAGTGGAATGACGCAATGACTCATGACTACATCAGCAAATATTTGATGGTTATGCTTAAGCTAACGACGCTACAAAATATACTATGTTGGAGCTTCATTAGTTTAAGCATAACAATCTATGTCATAGTCAGACTCGCCTTTTTATTTGACAACATAAGACTGCATCTTAGAATCTAAGGAGGGTTCTATTAAAAACTAAAAGCACATAAATCTGTTATGACTTCCTCATTGGAATTTATGATGAGACTGCTCTATTTCTAGAACAAGTGGCTACAGGTTAAAAGAACAACAAGGTGACTATTGTTTTTTAGTTTTTTGTTGTTGGAAGTGTTTCTGCATGTCTCCCTCCGATTGATAAACCATGTTGTTTAGACAGATGCTAGGTCTGATGTTTATCTTGTTTCCTAGTTACTTTGTAGCACCAAACTGTTTTCTTTACACTCTATTTACTTGACAATTTAGCCATGTTATTGTTGACCATGCAGACAGTTAAGACTGTCTTCTCAAGTTCTCAACGGCTAAATTGTATAATAACGGTTACTGGCTCAAGGTACTGTCAGCCAATTCAGTCACCCGTTGCAGACGTGTTCGGGCACAAAACGGGGATTCTAAAGGGAGATTTAGATGCCTGTTTAAACATGCCATTACTTGCTCTGAGCAACAGCTTCGGTGCATCCGCAAAACAGTGTTTTCCCCCATTGACTGTAAAAACAATTTATACAGATCGAGTGACCTCCTCCTGCCTCCCCATTACTCTCACAATTCACAACAACTCAAGACCAAAGAGCAACACAGCACATTCATAAAGACTATGTGAAAAGGAGATTATTGGTGCACACACCGATCATCTTTATTGGCCCGGCCGGTTTCCCAAAGGACACATGGTGTAAGGGGTATGATGTAAAACATGCTCAAATGCCCTCTATGCAGCACACAGAAGCCTGTGAACATAGACATTCCGTGCATAGATGTGCCACGCAGGCCTGAGGCCTGGTATGGTAGGCCTCAGGTCTACCATTCTGAAATGTAATTTAATAATAATTTGATATATTATATATATATAATTATAATATTATATATATATTTTTTAAGAGTAAAGAGAGCCTACTGTCAGCTGTCCAGCAGTCCAAATATTATTAAATACATTTTCAGAATGGTATACCTGAGGCCTACCATACCAGGCCTCAGGCCTGTGTGGCACATCTATGCACGGAATGTCTATGTTCACAGGCTTCTGTGTGCGGCCTAGAGGGCATCTGAGCATGTGCTACACCATACCTCTTACACCATGTGTCCTTTGGGAAACCGGGCCAAGTTGTCTTCTATTAGCCGATCTACAAGCTCACACGTGTCATGTGTCATGATGCGACACGTTGTGAGCTTCTAGATCGGCTATTCACAATTTGAGATTTTACCAAAATGTAGGTTACAACTATAATGGCAAATAGTATTCTGAACAAGCAGCACCCCATACAGAGAAACAGCTTGAAACATGCACATGCGTGCGCATGCACACACACACACACACACACACACACACACACACACACACACACACACACACACACACAAACACACACACACGCACACACACACACACACACACACACACACACACACACGCTAGACCGTTTCCTCTAGTGAAAACTGAAAGCAGAAATTTGCTGCAGATTTTGTGAAACCCCATCAAATGGGGTTCCACTGGCATTTTATGACATACTCCCCCTTTTTAAAGTGCACTTTCCTTCCCTGTAATCTTGGAAAGAAAAAAAAGAAAAGACATCTGCGTTTCTTGGGAGCATGTTTCTAGCACATGTGTGCTTTTAGTTAGGTGGCTGTACAAAATGCTCTCTGTAAAACACAGTGACTGCATTCCATCTACAAGAACCGCATTTTTCTGAGACCTGCAAAGTGTATAGCAAGACGCATGTGTCTTTCATGCATTTACAGTCGATGTTTTGTTTTGTATTGTAGGGGTAACAGTGTCACTGACCCATGAGTAATATGGGTCATCATACAATTTCAAATCTTTTGTTAGACATACAGTCATTTTAATCATCCGTTTAAAATATCTGCTTAAACTAATCACCTGTCACTGCCCAAACTTATTCTCTTTCCCATGCCCAATATCTATCTCATTCCTTTAATCTTCCACTTATCACACAATATGTAATATTCAAAGGTGTCTGTCTGAACTGGTCCGTTTACGGTCTCTGTCTGAACGGATGTCAACTTAAACATCATTTAATCTCTTTCCTTTTTAGTTTAATAGTAGTAGTTTAGTAAGGATATCAGGAGAAACAATAGTGTTCCCAAATTCTTCCTTGCATTACAATTCAAATTAGTTTTTTCAGGTTCTTCCTCCTTTCTCCTTTGCATATTCCACTTTCTTTGTGGCACCACACAGCGTACTGATATCACATTTCCAGGTGGCCAGGCTGATTTCATGTTTTTTGTCTGGTTGTCATTCATTCAGTATGACAATAACTGTACTTTCTATGTACTCCGTGGCACTAATTCATTACTCTGATTCAATAACAATGCGCAAACAGTCACAGCGTCCATGGATCAACTCCTGCTGGCACCATGAAAATACAATGAAACTGACACTACAACACACCCAGTGGATGAACTTTTGTCACGACAATTGCGCCACAACAATCTCTGCTGGAAATTTGAGGAGGACACTGAAGCAATAACAGTTTAACATTTCAAGGGACAATGGGGCATCTGAAAGCAATTGCAGCCCGCAAGTATAGGTTCTCCTTGGGGGGTGGGGTGGAGGGGTTCTCTAGCGGAGGCCGCAGTCTGTGCAGGCTCCATGCGGTGCGGCCGGTATGCCTCGCAGGCCAGGGCAGTGTGTCCTTGTAGGAAGAGATAATTACACAGCAGGACACACAGAGACGCTCCATATCTATCCATCCATCCAGCCAGACTAGCACTGGGACAATGAACAAGACCAGTCCACGATAAGTGACAGAGGGACTGCACTATACACAAATTCAATAGACATCTCACGGCGCTCTGCTTGTGCAGAGACAGACAGCTCCTACGCTCCATATCTATCCATCCACCCAGCCAGACTAGCACTGGGACAATGAACAAGACCAGTCCACGATAAGTGACAGAGGGACTGCACTATACACAAATTCAATAGACATCTCACGGCGCTCTGCTTGTGAGCTTTGCTATCTGGAGGATCGTAAAAAGAGTGGTCGAGTGGGGGAAGGCAGTGATCAAATTCCTCTGACTTGTAGAGCTATGTGAAATGTGGGGGTCTAATAAGGATATTATGCGTCAAGAATGAGTGGCATGTCTCAATATCCATCAATATCCATGTATTTTATACCTACCGAAAATGACAGAGCTCAGGGTATATAGCCTATTGTATCTACCAGTAATTGTACTGTATGTAAGGTGTAAATAATAATAAATTAAATCAATTATTTCCCTCACATCTATTCACATTCACATCAAATTTGTGACTTCCAGTAAAATATTGGGGAAATTTGCCATGCCGTGTGAAGCCATGAATAATTAAATGCCAGTAAATTGTAGTGGCACGATAACACAATGTGCCTCTGGTGTTCTACACCCTAGTAGTCTGCAATCCTTCCTTGCAGAGAATCTCCCTGCAGTCTCACCTCTCCATGAATCATACTTAAGATAAGATATCAGAATGGCTTGAATACAGTACTGGGCTTTGCATATTATCCTCTCTATCAGTAAACCGCAGTAACTCATCTGTTGGGACTATATGTGATCGGCTTGCACATGTACTGTATGTATGCATGCCAGTGGTTCTCAAACATCTTTTTGTCTCAGGTCACCCCTGATACTATTACATTATGCATTATTTCATACAGGAGGATGGTCTTCCTGCTTTCTTTGTCGCACCTCCAACGGTGCAATGGAGGACTATGAATGGCAGGGGCTTCCTCTTCCCTGAGCCAAGCCTAAGCCTGACCGCATACCAGAAAGGTAAGTATGTAGTTCTGCTATTTTGGTGAAGAGATTTAGTGTAAATGGTAAAATAATGCGCCACAGACCGTCACAAACATGTCCGTCTAAAGGGTCTAAAGTCTATTAAACTCAAGTGAGTATTCTGAGGCACCCCTGCACCCCTGGACTGGTGCCACGGCACCCACTTTCAGAAACCTATGCACATGCCCTTCACCCTGATGAAAGATATATGAAAAAACAGCAACCACTGCAAACTACTGCTCCGTAGGATATAGAGAGACAGGAAAAACCGGGAGCGGGGGGGTTGCATACCTACCAGTATGCACCCATTACGGTAGTTTCTATAAGAAGTGTATAATGGACACCTACCAAGAACACACATGACTGTCTTAATGAGCTTGATGGGGGTCCTCTTGCGGTTCATAGAGCCACTGGTGTGCGGCGTCAGCACCGACGTCTTTCTCAGCACGTAGGTGTAGATCCTCACGTAGATGCACACCATCACCAGGAACAGCATCAAGTTGGACAGCGACCAGAAGATCAGGTAGCTCCTGCTGAAGATGGGAGCCAGCTTGGAGCAGTCGTCCAGGTTGCAGATGCAGTGCCAGCCCAGGCTGGGCACCGTGCCCATGAAGATGGAGACGGCCCACACCAGCACAATCAGCAAGGTCACCCGCCGCTTCGTCAGGTTGCTGTGGACCTTCCAGTTCATGACGGAGATGTACCGCTCCAGGGCGATCACCAGCAGGTTGGCCAGCGAGGCAGAGAGACTGGTGTCCAGAAGCCCCTGGCGGAAGAAGTATCCGGTAACCGTCAGTTCCCGCGACACGTCTCCGGTGTTGAACATGAGGTACACGTACGCGATCCCGGCGAGAAAGTCTGAGGCGGCGAGGTTAGCGAGGAGATAGTAGAACGGGTAGTGGAACCTCTTGTTGGTGATGACGGCAGCTATGACCATGGCGTTGGAGAATAGGATGAAGCAGCAGGCTAGAGAGCCCACCACTTGGACCGAGATGAGCTGAGTGGAGACCCATTCGTCTTTACGTGGTCCCACGCTGTTGTTGTAGAAGAAGCCCATGACCTCGTCATAGTGACACTCGTTTCTCTTGGCCATCTTGATGAGAAGTCTGTGGTGAGGACAAAACAAAAGTTACTTGTTAGAATTTAGGCTTCGGACCAGTGCTCAGATTAGTCAGCATTCAGGCTTTTACTATTATTATATTGAGGAGATTTGTCAATATTTTAACAGGAATAACATGATTATTCATAATTGATAGGTAACATAGTAGCCTATACTAAATGTAGGGACACATTTCACTCAGTCCCCATGGTTTCTATCCATATACACCGTAATGAGATGTGTGTGATGAAAATTCAAGATCAAAACATTTTTAATAAACTGCATCTTAAGATGCCAATTTTCCAAGGCCAAATAACTTCTGGACTGGGGGAAGATGAAATGACTTGGCTTAAAAGGGCAGTGCATCATATATGTCAAGGAAATACTTTAGTGGAAGCAGCTGCTTAGAGGTTAAAAGTTAAAACACAAAAGCTTCTCATTAGTACATGAGGTTAGCGAGATACTGATGCATGTTTGACTAAAATAAAGTGCAAAAAAAGAGTGATTTAATCAGAAGAAGAAAAAAGCAAATGCTGAATGATTTAAAATAGACTGATAGATTAAGACTAATTGATTAGTCTTATTCTGTGGCACATAGATCACCTATATGTTTGACTAAAATAAAGTGCAAAAAAAAGAGTGATTTAATCAGAAGAAGAAAAAAGCAAATGCTGAATGATTTAAAATAGACTGATAGATTAAGACTAATTGATTAGTCTTATTCTGTGGCACATAGATCACCTATATGTTTGACTAAAATAAAGTGCAAAAAAAAGAGTGATTTAATCAGAAGAAGAAAAAAGCAAATGCTGAATGATTTAAAATAGACTGATAGATTAAGACTAATTGATTAGTCTTATTCTGTGGCACATAGATCACCTATTATGAATCATTCATGACATGATAAACCAGAGGGGGGAAAGAAATCAGGGGAGGGGATGCAATCATGCAAAGCAGAGTTATTTAGTTATCTTATACTTGAAGTGGGGTCTGGCGAACCCGAACCTGCAGGGGTCCTTGAGTTGGTTACAAGGGGTCCCCACTCCCCAGCTAAATTTTAGTTAGCCCAATGAGAAAATGTATAAAGAATTACTATTCAGATCATCATTAGGGTTATTTAACTCTCCACACTGTTGCGTCCCCATCAGTATAGGCTGCAGCTGACAGCTGAATAGTTCTATACTAAATCTAATCTAATTTCAAGTCTGCTCTGCGGGAGTGGGGTTCCAGCTGGCATGAAATATTTTCAAATGTGGGTACGCGGTATAAGGGCGTCCTTGAACTGTTTAAGAACCACTGAATTATCTTTCGCTTTGTCATGATGAAGAATCTTTGTTATGCTTATGCAGGCTATTATAAATTGTTTCACCAGTATATCTAGAATCTCCCACCATAGTGGTTGCGACCATGATGGTGGTAGCCTACTGCCTAGCATATTATTACTACATTATAATACACAAAACATGGCACTAGGCCGATATACAAATTAGTCTAGACAAACATGCGCAAAAAGAAAAACACAAACAATCGCACTTTTATAATTTGAGTTGCTGTATGGATATCATCTTGATGGAAACAAATGTCACCATTATAGCAGGTAAATCTTACCTGGTGTCAGAAAAGCGTCCTTGGTGTCAATAAAAGTTGTGATTCATTCCCGGCCGTGTCTTCTTATTCAGTGCTTCTTTCTTTTCTTTCGGTTGCATTCTTTCTGTCGGAGCCACTTTCTCAAGGGAACAAACAGCACTTACAGGCAGTGAGTGAGTGAGTGAGTGAGTGAAGTAACGACGACGGAGAAGCGAAAAAAAACTTTAGGGTTTGCTCAAGTGACGTCGAGGGCGTGTGCCATGGAATCTCGTATCTGAACTGAACGTGCTGCTGAATGCAGTGAATTCCTCAGTCTCTTTCTGCGTGCGTGGTTGACCGCATGAAGAGGCCCCTGGCTATTGTCGCTCTTGTTTTACTTCCACTCTGTCATGAGTGTCATCATGATCCAGTATAGATTCAACAAGAAACAAGATATTATAGCTCAGTAAAATCTTCCATATTACAATCTCTATATTATATATGATCTGAAAACTAAAATACTTTTAAAATCTTGACATTTTTGTTTGTTCCATTTACAATTTCACATTTATCCTGTAGCCATGCAGACCACGTTCAAAGGTTCAACCCAGATTCGGCTCAAACAAGGGTTAAATTAACGCTCCTACCAACAGCCTTAAGACTTAAGATATGTAGGTGAATCTTCTATAGCCTCCTTAAAAAACGCTGCAATTCGAAACTAGCCCATGTAAAACAAAACAAAAAAGTCCCCCCTCTATTTTCTATATGGTAGCCATTCTGCAATCTGTTACAATTTCCAATCAATCAATCAGCCTATAAGATCTCTCTTGATTGGATGAAATTGGTATACCACCTGGCCTTAAGCACATACCTATAGCCTATAAAATTGTGTTAAACCTGTTCATAGATTTCATATAGCTTCAAAGACGTGCTTGACAGCAATAGTGTTGTGTAAATTAATGTTTGTTTACACATATTTTCTAATATGTTGGATTGCTGTTCATGTGATTTTAAGATATTTACCCACAATACTGGTCATTTGCCTCTGCTCTTTTCCCTCTACACCAAAAAATAGCCGATCTACAACCTCAACTCATTGTGAGCTTGTCTGCTATTTTCTGCAAATGTTCCCCTAAGAATAGACACTAGGGTTTAAGTGCTTCATGTAAAAAACGTTAATAAAGTTCTTATCTCAAAGACTTAGCAGCCCCCTGTAGTAGGCCAACTGAGGACACCCTAGGGGTCCCGGGTTACAAATACTAACAAAACAGATAAAATAGATTTGACCGTCAGCAGCTTAATACTTCTTCAGGGGTTTTTAACTGATTATGCAGTGACACCACCCTGACTGAGAACCAGGGATGTCCAGATACTGTATCGGTATCGGGTAAAGTATCGGATCGGCCCTTATTTGTCATATCGGGTCATATCGGTATCGGTGAATATGCCAGTCTAACCACAGATCCGACACAGGGGTAAGGGGTTGACACTATGGCAGGTAAATAAAATGTTGGGACATGTGGAGTTTGCTTTGGAGTTGCTCAAACTGCAAGTGCACATTTGAGTCAGGAGTCTGCTATAAACACAACACCAGATATAGCTATAAACACAACATGAGATCACGACACTGGTATCGGTTAACACAGAAATTGATGTATCAGGATCGGATCAGAAGCGAAAAAAGTGTATCGGGACATCCCTACTGAGAACCAACCTGGGGTCCCCAGGTTGGTTGTGTAACTGTGTGTTGGGAGGGGGGGATATGGGCGTGGTGTGGGGGAAACCAATATAATGCAACATATAAAGCAATAATTCCCACATCCATATTAAACTCATGATGCTGTTCATTGCGAGCAGACATGACATTGATTGCATTGTTCCTTATGATGACTCAACCATGAGGAAATCAAAGTAATTTTCCAATGAGATTCTAACTCCCGTAACTTTCCGTGCAAGTTCTTGATGTCCGACTTCCCATTTACTGACAACATTGACACGCCATCATATACATCAAGGGGTAATTTACTACATCGTAGTATACATGTATAAATCTTAATTTGTCTACATAATACTTATACTAAATGCATGGTCAGAGACCACCAGTGGTCCACGGACCACCAGTTGAAAACTCCCGTAAAAATTCAAGATGCGATCAACATGAACTCATTCAGACATGTAAACCACCACCTCCACCTCCGGCAAAATGTATCAAACAACTGACATCACTGAATGAGTCATTGAGATGTTCTTGAACCCGGTAGGCAGGCTATACAATCTTGGAAAGTAACCTCATTATGTTCTTGGGATGCAAGCAAGGCACAGCATAATTTCACCAATTGCATATTTTCACCATCGATAACAGCAATAATACAAACAAACATGTGCTTGTTACCGTAATAATCCTTGATGGGTGCTAGCCCCTCCTATGCACAGCTTTGTGTGTATGAGCACGGAATGTGCTCAGCTGAGCACGGAATGTGATATGTTTTTTTGTTTTTGAGTGGTGCAACCACTCCAAGGAACAGCAATGGTCCGTGTCCTACTCCCCTATGTGTGTGACTATGAGTAGCAGTAGGGGCAAACGTGTTGTGCCAGAAACAGAGAGATAGTGCTGCACTGTTGCCTGCTAATGACAGAGAGAGGGGGGGAGGGGTGCAGGGGGAGAGGGGAGTTGCACCACTCAGTTCACACAGGTGTGATTAAAAAAGAACACTAATGTCTACCCAAATGTCACTTTCACTTCCTAAATTAGTTGCCACCACACCAACAAACCAATGACAACCAAATAGCAAATAGCAGATGAAGTTCTCCGGTGAATCTCCTCTATGTCCCAACTGGTTGTCAGATCCTGCCATGAGACAGATATGTATGTTTTACCTTGTGGAAAACATACAAGTCTGCTTATTAAAGACTGTAGGCCTACTGAAACAATATTGACTATGTAAATGCTGTGATCTCAGTTATGATAGCCTGCTATCAGACATCTGACTGTCAATGTCAATGTTATTTAGAAGTTAGCAGTAGCTGCAAGATGGTATAAAGGCCAAATGACAGATTATCTTTAATGTATGCAAAATGTAATTAAAAAGAAAATCTGCAAAGCATTTATAAAATAAATTATATTTCGTTATTTATGATCTTGCATAGTTGTGCATGGCATTTGCTTCGTGTCTAACACTCAATTGAGAAACATTGGATTTGCATGAAGTACATCAGAATCTCACTTTATGGCTGCCTAATTTATACTCCTTGGCGATGGCATCGCTCGTCTAAAATGAGTCAATGGCTGATTGTCAAGCTATTATTGTTGTTATTTTCAACAAGCACTACAGTACAAATTAGCCTCAACTCTTCTCTCCATGTGCATGCCTAGAAATAGGCTCACGATCCCTGAAATCCATTCCATCATTTAAAACCCGGCATCATTTGGAACCTTTTTGTCTCGTTCCGAGTCCCAGCTTTTAAGCAGCAGCTTTGTTAAGATGGAGAAGCAAACGTCTCTCATAGGCATTTCGTGTTGAACTATGCATTCCCACACAGAGCAACACACTCTTCCCAGGGACCATTAACATCTAAAATCCAATATTTTTTTCCATTGAGTTCTTTGATCTTCATCCCCTTCGGAATTCTGGAGTCCTAAATGTGTGAATCCCTGTTCTCAGAATCCCACGCTCCTGACCATCTCCTCTGGCCCATCTTCAGGCTGCTGTCAGCTGATGAGAATGATGTCGTCATTTTCCGGTACTCTGACAACGTAATTCAAGAACATTTAATGTAGTTACAGCACTTGGATTTTATAATAAATATAAGACATTTATATAGCAAATGTTTCAGGGGAATGACCAATTTCAGACAAATAATTTTGACATAAATGAATTTCTCGATAAGGTTGCCTGAGCATTATCTTTCTCAGTAACACTCTGCTTCACATTTCCACAGTTAAAACATTATACTTTTGACCGGGAAGGGGGGACTGCCCATGATTCGACATGTTAGGTTTAGAGATAGGGTTAGTAATG
Organism: Protomyctophum bolini; assembly: GCF_963924005.1. Classification (NCBI taxonomy): domain Eukaryota; kingdom Metazoa; phylum Chordata; class Actinopteri; order Myctophiformes; family Myctophidae; genus Protomyctophum; species Protomyctophum bolini. The sequence goes on from NC_137869.1 coordinate 4,326,456, forward strand.
GGGCCAGTCAGACCAATGGGTTGTCGGAGCAATAATATGGCACCGGCCTGGGTCCCTAAACTCTGTCCTTATCCCTAGGGACAGAGTTTAGGCTCGCAAGCGATGCGTTGTAAGCTTGCAGATCTGCTACTTTTTTGCAGGATGTTTGCCCCCAGAATGGGGATGCTAGGGTTCATGTGGTTAAAAAACACCCCTAAGTCACCCCTAGAATCTATCCAGAACAACCACAGTCTCTACCATTTCCCTGGGCAATGCTGAACCAGTATTACAAATTGTGTTTAAAAGGGCACATAATTGACAGCAATTCAATCCGGCACTTATTGTACAAGTATTGTGTAAAAAAAGGGCTGAGAAAAACATATATGTGGAGCTGGAAAAGTTCTGCATGGTAGCTGTGTGTGTATGCCATAGAATAATTAATAATAATAATAAAAGTTCTGCATGGTAGCCGTGTGTGTATGCCATAGAATAGTTCCCAGCAGCAAGTACTTTGAAAATGATAGCCTTGTCACAGCGTTCTTGCACACGTTCTCATTTTTGCTTTTGAGTTGAACTGTAAGTGTACGTACGTGCCTGGTTTACATTAAGATATGACTGAGGTTGTTAGTCATTGTAAGCTGTCCGACCATGCATTCTTTCCCCCTCCCCCCTCTCTTTTATTATCATTATTATTATTTTAGTTTTTAGTTTAACTTTCTTCATACTCACACAACTGCCATCAACTTTTAGAATCTGCCATATAACCACATTTTTGTGCTGTTTGGGTGGATTCACTCTAAACTACAACTCAACTATGGTAAACCAAGTTTTATACTCTCCGTTCCACAAATCACTGTAGCTGTTTAGGGATGTGAATGTACGCCATGATGAGCGGATCCGTTTTCAAACAGGATGTAGGATGTCTGAGGTTCCTTCAAATCACTCTCTGGAAGCCAAACCTAACCAATTCTCTCAAAAAGCTCCAACATATACATTAGACATTTTCCTAAACAACCATGGGGCCTACACTGTATTTACATGTTGCCTTCAAGTACAGTGTAAAAGCACTGTTTAACAATCCGTTTTCTTTGCCTCTGTCAAGTCCACTACATTTACAATATGTCACAAATATCACAAACTGGAACAACTGGTCATACACAACAGACAATTATTATTTAACGGAAAATTAGTTTTACCCCTCTAAACGTGTTTTATACTTTGAAAATAGCTCACAACATGTCGCAATGCGACACATTGTGCAATCGACGACGTATTAAACCCAACAGCATGGTGAGTCTTCTGTGAAACCTAACCTTCAATTAGTTTTTTTTTTAACGATAAGTGAAAGCACTACAATGGAAGGAGACCACAGTAGGAAGTAGCTAATTGCATGTAGATTCAATTTCAGTGAATCACATTAACATGTTGACTTAACAGTAATGTTGATCACATTTGAGGGTGCTCAGTAAGTGAAATACTTTCAGGAAATGTAACATGACCGGGACAAAAAACAATGACAAATTACTGCATTTGCTAAGTCTGTGAAACTTGAAGACTGCAAGTCTATTGCGAAGAAGTCGCTTTGGCCTGAAAAAGCCACAAGTCATTTTAAGTTAATCTCCAGGACAGAGGAAAATCCAATTGAGATATTTGCTTTACACAGTTATTACATAATGGCCCTGTAACTGAGAACACATTTTCCGAAACACATTGACAGCCAAGAAGGAAAAGTAGTCTAGCTGCAGGAACCTATTTGGCTTCAGATTGGAAGCAGAACAGCGATCATCTGATCAAGGTCTCTGATCACACAAGAAAGACCTCAGATGTAATTCAAAACTAATAAGGTCTTACAACTCCATTGAACCACTTCAGCATCATTTTATACTTCGGCTACAAATAGCTGATCTACAAGCTCGCCAGTGCAACCCCTAACCGCAACTATGGGGCGGCGGTGGCTTAGGGGTAGAGTGGCCGGAAGGTAACCGCAAGCTCGCCGGCCTGAACGTGGGCTCCCCCAGAGGCATTGTCGAAGTGTCCTTGAGCAAGACTCTGAACCCCTAATTGCTCCTGATGTGCTGGTTGGTGGCGCCTTGCATTGTTTCTGCCGCCATCGGTGTGTGAATGGGTGAATGTAATGCACAATCTATGTAAAGCGCCTTGGATAAAGGCGCTATATAAATGCACCATTTTATTTAACTATTGACATCGACTTGCTCCAAGTATGGTCCATTAAATTTGGGCACAGACAACATTTTTTCTTTTGTCATAAGACGGGCACAAACCTTTTCATTATTAAAATGGGAGCATAAACAAGGCAGAGAAGAAGAGCTGTATATATGTATTTCTTTTCTGTGATAACTGTGGTGAAACGGCACCTATATCATTCAATAATCGTACCCCAGTTCACAGAAAGAGTCACAAAGAGTAGATTGATATACGTCTGAGCATAAATCTAGAGTGAGTGTGACAGTGAACTTCATGTCATCAAAAAAGACCACTGGTAAGCATGTTGCAAACAATGCCCGTGACTCCACAAAGCACAAAATGTTTTCTAGCTCATTTGAGCCTCAGTCCCAGTCATGGCCAGTTTATGTGGGAGCCTGCACAGACAGAGGGACCAAACGGGAGGGAGGCAAGCAGGGATAGGGAGGGAGAGAGGGTAGGCTACTCTCTTCCCAGCGCACAGCCTCAGTCTCTCTGTAATCAGCCCATCACTGGGTGTGCCTGCATAGCTGCCACCGCTAATTTCATTGCTCTCAGACCACATAGGGCCTGGCCAAACCACGGCGCGGAGGAAACTCCACTGTACTGTGATCTGCTGCCCACTGATGAAACAGATTGACTCATAGAAAAAGAATGAGCAGAGGGGGACGGACGCGCAGTGAAATGCAGCGCACGCGTTTATGTGTACGTCTGTGTGGAGGAAGGAGGGAGGCAAATTAAACGATCAGTTGTCAATTAAGCAAAGTGAGTTTGACACTGTGGAAAAATACTGATGTGTAATGTGTACATACCACTGTGTTACCCTTGTATGTGGTGATGTTGTTGGACAGGGACAGGAAAACACATTAATAATAATAATAATTAACATACAACAGCTTGGCCTGGGCCGAGGCTCAGCGGTCCAGGCACCTTGGCTGGTAATCCAGTCTGGCAGTGTGCAGCGGGTTGACTCCCGATCCCGACGGCCTTTACTGCATGTGGTGCCCCCCCCATCTCTCTCCCCATTTCCTGTCAGACCTACTGTCTGTCCCTCCATGAAAAATATAAAATAAAGTCGAAAGCCACAAAAAAAAAAAAACATACACCAGCTTGTACTCACTTTAAATCAGTAGCCAGTATATGGGATTTTATCAAGGAAAATGTGTTCAAACATTCCACACCATGATAACAAGGCTAAAGTAAGGAATTTACTCACGGTGTAGCAGCCTCTTGCACAACTATGCGAAAGGTGAGTAATTTAAATGATGGCTAGCATCACAGTTGTGCGTGTTGGGTGTTTTGTCATCAATATATATACTGTAAAGGTCCCTGCACACTGGCTGCGTTTTTCAGATTTTTTGTGGCGTTTTTCCGTCGGGTTTTCCGGAAAACTCGCCCAGTGTGCAACCACCTCAACTCTTTTCTTAGTAGACAGCTTAATAGAAAATGTATCTCTATCACTAACATTGCTACAGTGCAACTTTACATTGCTGTTACCTGTTACTGTACAAATACAGTAACCTAAAGAAGCAGGGTTGTGAGTTGAAAGTTTGTGGTTTGGATCCACAGACCACCTGGGATCCCCAGACCAGACCACCTGGGATAGTCTGGACATAAAATATCTGTATAATGTCCTGCCGTCCCGTCCCCCCAAAAAAATGCTGTGCCCTTGAGCAAGGCTTTATATACCCATCTCCTGCTGCAGGCCAGCTCAATTTCCAAACTGTGATTTGGACTGTGATTGCCCTGGACAGCTTCCAGGTGTAAACTTAATTGTAAACTTAATGTAAAAGAATACATTAAGCTCCAAAAGTTTAATGTGTAAACAAGCTCAGGGCTTTCGGGGCACCAGATTTTATTCTTTAATGTAAACTAAGAAATGTAGCGTTATCATAAGATTGCTATAACAGCACCATACCTTCTGCAACAACAGAATGTTGAGTATCCCACATTGATGTCTGTCTGGCTGCCCTCCTCTGCAACAGGAAAGTCTTTCTGCTCTAAAAGGAACTTCTGCAGGTCTGTCATTGGGAATCCATTCAGCTGGTAATTCTGTCAGCAAAAGGTGGAGAAAAAAACAACAACATTTAAAAGCATAATGAAATAAAATTAACTGGGCAAAACCAAATGTCAACCCCCAATTCCGAGATAGATAATGGAGATGAGTCTAGACTCGTCTTCATGTCTACACTTAACATAGTAGAAAGGATACTCACTGGTGTCAATTAACCCCTTAAAACACTATATACTTAGTTGACCGGAGTCCCCCAGGGCTCTACACTAGGTCAGCAAGTATTTCCCTCTACACCAAATCTTGCCGAAAATAACCCTTCTACGAGCTCACAATGCATTGAGGTTGTAGGTCTGCTGCGCACAAGTTGGCCATAAATGGCCTACTTGTGCGCGAGCAGAGCACGCAACCTACTGCTGACCCCTGTCAACTTACTGTCCGCCCCTCTTTAAAATATACAAATCTTAATATAAAAAAATAAAAAAACAAACAACTTACACCAATAGAAAACAAAATGATTTCCCTAAAACCTAAAAATACTTAACTTATTTCTTCATTCAGAGCATGCCAACACATTACACAGCATAAGAGAGGTGATGAGAGGTGATCGGTGTAAATGTATGACAGCTATAATTTCAATAAACATGGTTATGACATGGCGTTGTAGACACTACGTGTATAAGTGTTGGTTCTGCCGTAGCAGAAAGGGCTGCGACGGCAAGCAGGTTTATGTATCGATGCACTGATCCATTTCCGGTTGCCGGAGCCGACTGCCGTAGCCGTCGTTGCTTAAAGTCCCTGATGACTAACACTGCCTCTGCCGACTACGGACACTCAAACTCACATACAAGTACCTTGATGGTCTCGTAAGCGTCAGTGATGATTGCAATGAAGAGCGACAGCACCATGTAGATGAAGAGGGATATGAAGGAGTAGAGGTACACACGACTGAAGACCCACACCAACGTGTTCTTGTCCTTCAGCTGGGCGAAGGTGGTAAACATGTCGTCACCATTCACCAGAGAGAACAGGCACTCCGCCACGCGGCTCAGGCCCTCAAACTGGGAGCGAGGGGTGGGTGGATGAAGATGGATGGATGGATGGATGGAAGAGAAAAGAGAGGTGGTGGGAGAGGCAAAGGAAGACAGATGGAGATGGTAAGAAAAGAAAGAAAATGAAATGAAGGAGAGAGGGAGGTCGAGAAAGAAACATATGTCATTTAAATAACATGTTATGTAGACAGATGGCAGGTACCTATGATCCTAGATGACCATTTCTATGCATTTGCCGTATAACCTTGTGTTAACCTTGCTTATTATAAGTCGCTCAGTCTGGGTTAAGAGCAAAAAAATGCCTACATTATTTTGGAGAAGGAGGGGGGACGGGGGCGAGAGAGAGGCAGAACCAAAACCCAGATCGTGACGATGATAAAGATCTAAACACAACATCCCGCTCAGACGGTATGGAGGACGTGTGGGATGGCAAGCCCAGGAACATCCTCTGTTTATCCCCGTCAATAAACACACACACACACACACACACACACACACACACACACACACACACACAGCTGGAAACATTCCCTTTGGAAGAGCTCACTTTACAAGGGACTCCCCGATTCACCACAGAATAATTGTGTCGTGACCACCACAGGACAGACTGTAGTGTTAAGATCCAGTACGCTATCCAGTACCAAACTGGATAGTTTGTACTACTTGATGCAGCGTGTGGCCTGGCTCGGGGCCCAGGCAATTTAAATTATGTCAGCTGTACTGCATGTACTGTATATACATGTACTGTATGTTGATATAATGCAATTATGAAATTCATTAAACTTTTCTCGAGGTCATTTACATTATTTTATATGATATTTAGGACAGTTTATCCAGTTGTAGAATTCAGAAGCAAGCTCACTTAATAATTTCTGATACAGTAATCTTCCCTTAACCCTCATGTGCAGCTGTCTAATGTTTACGTGTCTAAAGTGAGCACAATTTACAAATGCAAAATGTGTGTAAGATACAATCAGTGTTTACACTCGTCATCATAACTTTCATATGAATGTCCATGCATCATGTTTTTTTTAATAAACTGGTATCAGACAAAATTAGTCACTTATGTGTTTAGATAATCATTTTAAATGTTATCTTAAAACTCTGGTCGGCCACTGAGCAGTCACATCTCACGGTACAGTGCAGTCAATCTGGCTAAAATCTGTTTCCGTGACCAGTACAGCCTTGTTTGGACTACCACTTGCATTCTGGACTTCCGTAAATAATTTATCTTAACAAGCAAAGACAGATAAAACACCAACATACTTTCCTCCTGACATTTAGCTTTTTAGGGATTCAGAGAGGGTGGTCAGCCTGTTCTAGAGATTCAAGAGACTGCAATTGTACAGTCAACATGCACAAACACTGCCCCACGGTGGCTAAAGATTGTCAAGACAATTACTAGACAATTTTCATTCATTTAGTTCAACTGGTTTCTCAGCTTATACCTTTCCATTCGAACACACAATCACACAAGTACAATTCATTGCAGGCCAGAACAGGTAACATACACAGTACGTTTTTGTACAGTGTAGGCTAGACATTTACCTTCATAGCAACACTATGTACAGTAGTGAATCTACAGCAGGCCTTTGTTTTGCGCAATTGTTCGATATGAAGATGCTATGGTTATGGTTTTCATAGCAATAAATGTCATCCAGGTCCTCCAACTACAGTAAGTTGTTGATTGTGAGCATGGAAGTTGGACTCTTACAACCCATCTATACTTTTATAGCTATGATCTGACTAAAGGTTCAAGGTTGTCTTAATCATTGTGTGTACAGTAGTCTCGTGAGACAAGACTGTTGGCTCACACCATTTTCAAATCCTTCTGTGTTTCGGAAGCGCTGAAAATAAAACGCACAGTCTAAAGCACTTTTCACATTTGCAGTCATGTAAATAAATCTTTCTGTAAATCAAATGAGTCGAAGCCTATCTAATTTGCAGCTTAGCAGTAATGGAAATGTACAAATATATTTCAAAGATCTTTATATTTCCGTGAATGGAAAGGACAAAACAGATCACAGCTTCCATTCACGACTTTCAGGACGCATAGTTACAGACTATGTAGCATTCGTAGATACTCTCTTTAGGTTGCTTATAAATGCTAGTGATCTGAGCAATTTAAACATACTTTCGCTCTCATGACATCAGCTAAAGCAGTGATTCTCAAAGTGGGGTCCGGGGACCTTCAGGGGTCCTTGAGGGGGTTTTAAGGGGTCCCCAGCTAAATGAGTTAAGCTAAATTAGTTAATATAGCGTCATAAATCAGTTGAACCACTTCAACTCAATATATACAGCTATTAGAAAATAATGCGTCACGGTGTGAGATTAGAATGAACAGTGCCAGTAAGTTACCTTCTCATGGTACGGTCCCAGGACGATCCAGCCACAGAAGGTGTAGCCCAAGTAGATCATACCAGCACAGCAGCAGAAGCGCAGCACCTTAGGAAAGGCTGCTTTCATGGTCAGGAGCAGAACCTAGAGCAGCACAGGGACTATTACAAGGATGACAGGACCCTGACATTTCATTGAAGTTAAGCCAGTTCTAATTCCACTTGAAATATGCACTACACTACAGTACTTGGTCCCTGTTGCTAACCACCACGGTTGTCCTGGGGAGGGTGTAGACCAGTGGTTCTCAACATGTGGTCTATGCAAGGACCCCCAGGGATACTTGGCCCCTTTTCCACCTAAATAACTTTAGTTCTAGTTCTTTATTTTTTTACGATGGTTTAAATTATATCACATCTGTATCTTCCAACCTGAATAGTGACATGCCCACTTTGGTTCCCCCTTCAGGGCAAGAAGTAGTATTTTTGGGTTCCAAATCCGAACCAACTTTTAGGTATCTGAACCAATTCATTTGGTTCAAAATTAGGTGAGAAAAAACCAAAAAGACAGAACTGGTTCAACTCCGGTGAAAGAGGGGCCCTTGAGGCGGTTCTAGTGGGTCCATAGTTAAACTATTCATAGCTTTGGAGCATTTTACAGTGTAGATCAGATATTAATTTTTTAAATAATCAATCGGGGGTCCATGGCCTAGCAGTACAGTCTATTCATTATGGTCTATAAAATCTTAAAGGAAAAATGCCCAACATATTTTAAAGGTTACTTTCCGTATGTCGACGAGTCCCATAGCTTGAATACAAGGGCGAGTGTAGCTGATCTTAAACTACCAAACCTAAAAAATAAGGTAGGCAGAAGTTCATTTAAATATACGGGGGTGGAGGACTGGAACAAAATCCCAAGGGAATTTGCCCAGTCCCATCAGCCAAAACGGGCTGATGGGCAAGCTAGAATAGTGCTGTATTTATCTATTTATTATGTATTTATTGTTTTGTTTAGTTATCTATGATGTCGTTGTAATGTCCATTATTGTGATTTTAGTGAACGCATGTACAGTATACCATATGCTGTATTTATTTATTTGGACCACAATGAAATTAAGTCTTTGACTTTTTGTGCGATCCTGAAAATTCTGTACTGCTCTTTTTGAACTGTATCTTGAATATATCAAATAAAATAAAATAAAATCAAGTGGCTACGATAGGTTCATAGGTAATCCAATAGTGCATAACAAAAATACAAGCCTCCAATGCAGTAGAATTGTGTTTAACACCTGTAAGTTACAATTTCAGAATCAAACCAAATTAATTATCACATCACAGGTTTAAGTATAAAGATGTGGGTGAAATTTGTTTTTGTACTAGTTCCATCATTTTTGTCGTTTTCAGAAAGATATACAAATATAGTATATAGTATATATATATATATATAGTATACAAGTATTATGATTATACTGTAATTAACTTTCCCCATTTCCTTATATCAACATAAAAAGGTAGATGGACTTACATTGTACTTTTCGAAATAACCCAGGTACCGGATGACACCAACCCACACCATCAATGTAGATGTTCCAAGGAAGATGCTACACACGTCATAGCTGGTAAGACTCTGTAAGGGAGGACAGCGGGGAATAGAACAGTCTTTATGACCAACACATGGATGTTTACTTTTAGCATCAGTATCTCAGGTTAAAAACAGACAATGAAACTACCCAATCAAAAGAAAACATAAAAGACAAGTTCCTTCACAACCAAGTTCATTCAAGTACACAATTATTTTTAAAATTAAGTGCAAGCTCTGCTGGGGATTTTGTGACATAAAAAGAAAAAAGAATCACAAAGTGGGAGAGAATTCACAGAGACCTCCAGTTTGTTCTTACTTACCCTGATTATAGCAAAATACCCTTTGTTTCAACAGTTTATGTATATGAATATTTAAGTAGATTTAGGCTGATCAATCAACTTGAACTCTCTGAACTAATATAATCTACAATAAAAAAATTGAACCTGATATGACAGTTCAGTGCCAAAAACAATGTCTCAACGGGGAATAAATGACAACTAAAAGAACGATTTGAGTATTATTTGAATAATTGCCAGTTGCACCTCTAATCACAACCTTGAGCATATAGACTGACACAATGGCTTCCTTCATAGAATTCAAACGCTTCTGTCAGGGGAGAGTGCATATATGAGTAGGGAGTTAATTTCCTTTTTTGTCACATTTATGGTAAATGCTTAACACAAGGGTTATAAAGCATGGTCAGAGAAGTCACACTCAGGTTAAAGTAAACATCTTCCTTTTTACACAATGTCTCCATTCAGGCCTCTTGCTCCAAAGTCCATTAGCTGCTGACGAGCTGTTTAAAGGACCACTTCACCACTTTTCAACCTATATTCTTCATATAATAGGTCCTCACTAATAATCATGATAAAATGGCACGATTTCTTTCTACTCAGTCTGTGTCTCATAGGAGGGCTGTGGGCAGTTCAGAAACCCGTCCACCAGTGACATCATCATTAGGCAGATTCTTTTTAAACAAGATCTTTTTTACAAAAATGTTTAGATTTTCATTATCGTGAGAACGATGGCTTCCATTTTCGCATTGCAATTGCACCGAGTGCCGCGCTACGAGCTTGTAGGTCTGCTATTTTTGAAGAATCGAAGGGTCAGGATTTAGAAGACATTTTTAGAATCTGATCTCAGGTCAAAATGGGTTAAAAGCTATGGATGAAGCAGAATGAAAGAGACCACAAAATGGTTTGCTTTCCAGTAAATGTTAGTTTTCGGGGCAGGGTGGGGTTTCCCGTCGGCTAAGTATGACATAAGAGTGAATACAGTCAATGGAGTGATTGGTACCTTTGCTTGTATTTCCATTTTCAAGATGGATCCCACGATGGCCAAGAGGTCACTGAAAATGATCAGCAGGTACCAGCAATTTAAGAACTCCCTCTGGTCATCTTCACACACTTTACGATTGTAGTTCTCATTGAGGAATCTGGAGAATCTCTGCAATTAATTCATACATCCATTCATGACATTGATACAATTCAATCGCTGTAAAAAATAAATAAATCATTAAGCTCATTGAATAAGATAATAAATTATTGGAAGAGTTAATATCTACTTGGCACACACAGTGTACATGAATGTGTAGTAACCGCTTGATACATTTGAGGCATATCAGCTAGCGATAAGATATCAGCCTAATAAACTATATAAGATATACTGTAATAGTGTGAACCCGAGCTACCTCTGGTTACTGTAACTCAGGGGTGACATGCATGAAGAGCCTCGGGTCAGATTCAAACCCCAGGCCAACTGTGGGAAGGACAATACATATAGTATTGTATACAATATAGAGGGTATGCTCGTGACATCATCATCATACCCGGAAGTTATGCGGGAACGTGCCAACGTGCCTACTGAGTGGCAAAACACTACTTTCTGGCCATGACAGCCCATACATCCAAACAGAAAAGTCCTATACGATTGACGATGTTAAGCAACGTTAAACTCACTTTTCCACTCGACTTCCCATTCACTTTATGCATGCGCATACCCTCTATACTATATTGTATTTATGTGGAATGCAACGTTCAGAGACCAGACCAGAGCCACATAATCAAATATAAAGCAGTTCACTCGCGCCAGCGTTGCATTTATGAAGCATCTTGTTGATAACAACAGTCTGTTCATAGAACTAACATTTCTTATGTAAACACCTTCATGGCCCACTGTCATGATCGTACCCGTATAGTGCTCCATATCAAAAGCAAGACATTTGACTAGGAAGCATGTTGCCATTTTGCCAAAGCCAAATACGGTATACTATAATACAAAATCACCGCACTATCCCACATACACACACAAATATACCAATAAATTGCTCATTTCAAGCAAGTCTGAACAGGGTTTGTGTCTTTTAGGCGATCCCTGATGTCATCAATATGACGTGATTGAAGGCATGGTAGGATGTCAAAGACTGGCCAACCAGTAGGCCTACTATGATACTTGGTACTGCACAAGCACACAGACAACGGGTAAAACATGTATTGCATAGCACATTGGTTATCTGAGGTCTGGGGGACCCCCTGGGGCCTTGAGGAGGTAACAGGGGGTCCCCAGCAGAATCACAATCATTTTAACCCCTTTATCCATTTAAATGTTGGGTACTGAAATATAGCAGATGTACAAGCTCACGTCCCGTCACTTGCTGCAAGCTTGCCTTGTACATGTGCCATTTCTGAACATTATTGAAAGATCGCAAAATGATTTTGAATTTTCTCTGATATTGCATGATGTCAATGACTGGCCATATAGGATACTGTAATCTGGGTTCTGCCTTAAATACACTGACCACGGGTACAACAGGTCACCCTAGTCATCATCATCATAAAAACAGACATTTGTATGACTATCACAGTCAAAAGTCAAAGTCGCACAATGCGTCGCACACGTTACCGCAGTGAAATTTGTTCTCCGCATTTGACCCATCTCTTGGATCGGTGAGCGCAGCTGTGCGGCGCTCGGGAATCATTTGATTACCGTAGTTGATTTGACCTCCCGATCACACCCATTGATGCTGAGTGCCAAGCAGGGAGGCATTGGGTAATGGGTATAACCCAGGCCGGGGATCGAACCCCGACCTCCCAGTTTCAGGGCGGACACTCTAACCACAAGGCCACTGTCTCTGGTGCAAACAATATAGCTCAAGAGGCCAGACCAATAGGCCAGAGGAGATATTATATAATTTTTTTGGGGGGGAGGAAAAGTTTGTGAAAATAGCCAAACTACAAGCTCACAACGCCTCGCATTTATCTGTGGAACAGAGTCAAACAAAATGTAATGTTACTTTCAACATTACATTTTGTAAACAAATAATATGGCACATTTGTATGAATGATGGTTATTACAAACAGACAGGTAAAGACCACCCACCTGGAGTAATCTGACAGCCAGGACAATGGAGCGCGTGCAGAGAATGGCTGACGTAATGCACACCAGAATAATGAAACCATCGAACACCAGGAGGTAGTGAGTGTTCTTCTGGGCTGCAACAGAGTTGGGGCAAGAGGTTTCTTTTTTTTTCTCCAATCTCTTACATAACGTAACTCTCTCCCATTACTGATAACCATATGCTGGTGAGACAACGCCTCAATAACAGTGTGCAGTGTCTCAACAGACTCAGCTCTGTTTCAGCTCACTGCCCTTTTTATGTTTAGACTGAAAGAACCACACAGTTATGAGTCAATAATTATTTCTCATCTGCATTGGGCAGAAGACAACACAAGTAGCAATATTCACAAAGACAATTATAATCACACACACACACACACACACACACACACACACACACACACACACACACACACACACACACACACACACACACACACTTTACCTATCCCTGATATCTTCCAGTCTCTGCATGCACTGCTTATGGAGTCTATATCAAGGGAGATTTTCACCATTCCACTGTGACACCGATTGTCAAATGTTATCTATAGGTAGAAGGGAAACGTGTTTTAAGTTGACTGAACAAAGGAAATAATGTGACTTCTACTATGTGTAAATATGATCATTTGTTTGTTTTTATTGATTGCATTACCACTCCCTTTCTCTTGTGGAAATAACAAATAATTTCACCCACTATTTTACACCTGTAAACCTTTGTTGTGACAATACATTTGATTCAGCAAAATGATTATGAAAATATAATGTACATTTACAGTTGTGTAGTGTACAAATTATCAAGAGCACAAAGTGAAACTCCTAGTGTAAATGGACCCATTTGCGTAATTAAATTTATTTACGCATACCCTTTTGCGTATAACCACTGTCTGTTTTACTGTGTATGTATTTATTGTTGCTTTATTTGCACAACTGAAGGTGTCTTCCGTCTCAAAGTCTCAATAAAGGATCATTACTTTAACCAGGATGTCTCTTGGTTAGTCTATTTCATGAAATACAGTAAGCAGGTGTTCCTGCTATTTTCTAGACAAACACAATGTGTGAATGTTTGAACCGTACCGTGACGTGGAAGGAGAAGCAGTCGGGTAACTCCCGCGAACGAACTGTCTGCAAGTTAATTCCTTTCAGTTGAAACGTTATTTCGACATCCACAAGCCTGAATGACGAGGAAGGACATGTCAGTGAATAATGACATAGCTGGTGTTAATAAGAAAGGATTTGACTGTGTGTACTGATGGAATTATAGTGTACCTATAAAAGTCCAGATCAAAAAACGATGAATTCTGGTTTCTCCATTGGTTCACAGTCTTTGGGTTGAATGACATACAAGCTGTGAGGAAGAAATCAAATGGTCCAGATCTAGATCAGTGGTTCCCAAACTTCAGGTTGAGACCCAAAAGAGACATTACATTTGCCCGGGACGCAAACTAGTTAAAACAGCTTTTTCCACTACTTTTTATAATTATTTATGGCATTTCTTAGATGTATTTTTGTTTTAAAAAGTATACAATTCTTTAACATTTTATCCATTTAAAAAATATTTGTATTATTCATTATTTTGAGCGGTCCACACTCCACACCGCTCCTTTACATGGCTGTGTCCCTGTGTCCGTCTGTCTGTGCCTATGTCTGTTTAGAGTAAGACCTATTGACCCCTTATGCACCACTCAGTTCACACAGGTGTGACTTTTTTTAAATGTAGGAAAATAAAATGGGACTCGAGACCACTGTTGGGAAACAGCGGTCTAGAATAGATTTTTTTCTTTTTTTCTTTAATTGCTAGAATCTGTCATTTTTAGGGCTCAACTGTTTCAGACCTTGTGATTTTATAGTTGTACATTAAAGCAGTTTCTCCACTTAATCCCAATTCTTTAGTTAAAGGACCACTTCACCACATATTTCAACCTATCTTCATATAACTGGTCCTCACTACTAAAAGTGTCTCATGGTAGGGCTGTCGGCAGTTCAGAAACCCTGGGAAAATGGGGAATCCAAGCTAATAGAAACTGCAGGCTTTCCATTCCTGAAAAGTTGCAATGCGAGAATGGAAGCCATCGTTCTCACGATAATACAAATCTAAACAGATTAAAAAAAACATCTTATTTTAAAAACAATCTGCATAACGATGAACAGCTGCAGAGTCACACATGGCTGTGCATAGGAGACAGTGTTCTCACCTCTCAATACAATATTTTTTAAACCCTATACCCCCAAACTCTATACTAGATCCTCTAGTATTTCAGTGTCAGTGATCTACAAGCTCAGTTAGCCCACTACGCGTTGAGGAGTTGTGAGCTTGTAGATCTGCAATTTCCCCCAGATTATTAGCTCCAGAATAGAGATGCTAGGGTTCAAGTGGTTCAATTATGAGTCTGCTTAGCTGTTGTTGTTTTGACTCTTGTGTTATACTGTGGATTGGTTGTAATGGTGGCATGTTATGGATTTAGCTTCTGTATCAGTTCAGTCAGTCTGCATAAGTAAGTCTTGAATATACAGCATCATGTATGTTTATACAGCATATTCTAATTCCATATACAGTATGTGTTTTTTACACACTGTATATCAATACTAGCACAAAGAGTTTTTTTAATAAATCGAAGTAATTCATTAACTAAACACTTTCATATAATGCGTATTGAAGAAAAATGGCAACAAATTGTCCAGCAATCTTAATGCAACTATGAATAGTGTACAGTACAGAATGAAAACAAACACTGCTGTTTTCCCTCACCCTTCTCCAGCTGGGCATCAATGTCATAGGTCTCATCAGATGGCTCTACGCTGCCTCTCTTGTAGAACTGCTTACAGATGACAAGAGGAAGAAATCTCCCCTCCTCATCCTCAGCATAGCTGATCGGGCCCACAGTCAGACGACCCAGCTGGCTGTACTGTAAGCAATGGAAGACACAGGTAAAAACACAACATTCACGGATGACTTCTCATAAAGACGGAAAGAATCTATTATCATGTCAAACACACACACACAAGAAAAAAGAAAACTGGCACATCCGCTGGACGGTAGGTGCACGACCAACAGTGGATTTAAATAATAGACATTGCAAAAGCTCCCAGTCAAGGCTTTCATTATAGATTAACGTTATAGATTAACATTTTGACACAATCTTGTGTGTAGGTAAGTATTAATATTTTGTGCATAGCTTTCCTTACTGTATGGCTCTACAGTTAACGCTAAAATACAGGAATTATTTTAATTAATACATTCTGGATTGTTGGACACTAGATGTGCTGCCATCATATTGTAGTTTTGGACATTGTTGCAATATATCCATCGTGAGATGTAGACAATGGATATACAACTAATGGATTGTACAGAATCTTTAAAGTACATAACATGCTGGAATTTGCTGTGTACCGAACTTCAAAAGGCAGTTATGCAATAAGTGCAACAAATACAAAGCTCAAAATCCTGGGAAAGAGGAGGATGAACTGATTAGACTGGGGTTATTATGGAACATAATGATAACAGAAAGCAAACAAGACAGAAGGTGATTCCCGTTCGGAACGGGGGTAGATGTTTAGTTTCCCATAAAAGAGGAAGAAAGAGTGTGGGAGTGTGTGTGTGTGTGTGTGTGTGTGTGTGTGTGTGTGTGTGTGTGCCAATGGTGGGGGTACGTCTCGTGATGGACTTGCCTGGTCCATGACATAATAGAGACTGTCGTAGACGCGTTGTTGGCTGTAGACAGACACGCAGTAGTCATCCTCATCAACGCCACTGTAGTCCTTCAGAAAGAGGTTCTTGAGGGCCACGGCGTTCTCTTCCTTGTATGACACAACCAGCTGGTTGTTGAGGCCAAACAGGATGAGCTGTAATTAAAAAAAAAAAAAAAACACACACACACACACACACACACACACACAACAGAGATCAAATATTTAGATCAGACCGAAACACTCGCCCCAAAACACACTTGCCCACAGCAGTTAGTTTGACTGAAGGTTACGTTTAGGAATAGCCTACCTTGTGGCAAGCGTGTTTTTGAGTGAGCATTGATGTATTCTTAATCATTCATTATTTAAATAATACTGTATCAATTAATCCTTTAGATGTGGAACGTTGAAGTTAATGTTGTCCTTATCCTATTTTTAAAGCTGACATTGGAGTGAAATAATTTGTTATAGGCTGCGCTGACACAGATTATTATTCATGTAAAGTCTTCAACAATGCCTAGGCTACTGTTTGAGACTACAAATGGTCTTGCTTACTTGTGTGGTGATCATAACAATTTTCAGAATTTGCACTCCCAGTTTCCAGGGTTTTTGTCCTCTGGCCTTGTACTTTTCACAGGGACTCATAAAGTAGTATTTTAGGTCATCTCTCAGGGTGGCTTCTTTCATTGGGCCAATGTCTTGAGTCATTGTAGAGCTAAACACAAAGGTTAAACAATAAAACACACACACACACACACACACACACACACACACACTTTAATGCAGGAGCCTAGATAAAGAAAAGAAAATACGGAAGAACAACTTGTTCCAAACTGGTGCTGTGTTTTCTTGAGTTCAGTTCAATATAAACACTGCAGCCTTCTTGTAGTGTTTTTTTGACATGCTGTACGTTCTATGAATTACAGCACATTCAGCACCAACGTGAGAGAAGTGAAACCATCCATAATAATGATCCGTTTATTAGAATGTATTTCAACACCAGATGTGTTTCCTGTGCAGTGGGCCTACAATAAATTAGCCTTTGACAAGAAGAAGTCCATGTGCTGACTGAGTATGTACACACTGACTGCATTCATGTAACCGCAGGTCCAAGGTTAGTGCGTGGAACTAAAAATATTTGCTCAAGTCGATCGTACCAGAACTCTCACTGTAGCTCAGCATATATGAAAACGTCAAAAGTTTAGGCTGTTTTTAAATATGAGGGGAATATAGACCTACCGGTATATCAAAAAAGTATTTTAATATTAGGTCAATTTATTAGCGCATGCAGTCAACATTCACGGAAGAATAAAATGTCTTACCCAATTGAGTCGCTCCTGTCTAGGTATCGAACCAGCAATTCCATTGTATTAAATATGACAGAGAGTATATTTTCATACGATTATAAGCTAATAATCAGTTACAGTACAGTACAGTACAGTTTAGCAGCCGCAGCTGGTGCGTAAGGTCCATGGACTGCCTGTGAAAGTGTGAACACGCAACGTTCCAATGAGCCAATCAGGAAATTACTTTCAGGCGGTGCAAATATGAAGCTCCCAAGATAGTGGGTTGGTTCCCTTTTAATATTCTATGGTGGGTTCCACGCACACACAACTTCTACTTTTACTTTCGTCGATCCAGGATATATTTTTGAGTGGTGTGTGTGTGGGCTGGCTGTGTCCCTGCTGTCCGAGCGCGAACATAGCGTTTGTTCACCACCAAGTGTCACTGTTGCACAGCCTAACACACAGACACAGACACACACAGACCAGGGAGGTGGGCTTGTACAGTACAGTACAGTACAGTACAGTACAGCACAGCACCACTCACTTCAGACTTTGATTTACAATTTAAATAATCAATAATAATAATATAACTAAGTATTATTATTACTATTATTATTATTATTAATAATAATAATACAATGTTTCTTTCTTATTGTTATTATTATTAATAATAAAATATGTTTCTTTCTTTCTTCAATATGTTTCATTCTCATTTTTTTAAGGGTCCAATCACAGCCTTTAGCCGGGGAGCCACAGGCCCAAAAGCTCAACGGTTAAGGATTAACCTGTGATGTCATGACATACTTTTTATTTGTGTTTTTTCTATTCACTTGGTCATTAAGGTCCACAGTATGAGAGGTCTGCTCTTCCGGAAACATCGCAATTTTTGTATACCACACCATAGACAACCAATAGACCTATAAGGCAAAATGTCATCATACTTTAAGTAGCATGTGACATGTCAAACTAGGACGTTTTCATGATTCTGAATCCATTCCAAGCATTAGTTTTGCACAAATAACACTCCTTGGCCTAAAAACGGCTAAGTGGATATGGCCGAATTTAGGCCAAGGAGTGTTCTGTAACAGCCAGTGGGTTCCCCATCTCTTTAGTAAACAAAACATATATTTTCAGTTGAGTTGAGTTCCCATTCCCAAATTCATCCAATCAGGACTCGAGAGAGAGAACGCACACAGGATAACAGGAATAACAGGATACAGGATAAACAATCTCTCTGAAATGTGTAACCCCACCTTAAAATGTAGCCTATTGGAGACGGAGAGATGGGGAGACCCCCAGCCGCATCAACACAGTCCATTGTACAGCCCTTTTATTATGCAACGTATACATTTAGGCCTATCTAAATAAGATTTTGTCAGAGATTTAGAGTGAAAAGGAGTGGACTACAAGTAAAGCATATAGTAATAATATTAATGTAGGACTTGGTAATGGAATATTTTCAGTGTTTTATTGTTGCTTTTAAGAATCGGGGTACACTCATAATCGTAGGTCTACCCCTGTCCCCTACTGTATATGCTTTCTCACAGAAATGGCAATGAGTCGCCCAGTAATAACCTAAACCAGTGGTAAAACGTTTTAGACTCCCAAACTCTGAGAGTGTACAAATGTGTAAATGTAACAAATGGTCCTGTATAGAATCAATTTGGTTCCATTTGTACAGTACCGCCTCAAGTAAACCTGAGGGTCCCTGGAACCCATTTTGACAACCACTGACTTTAACAGTAAGTTTAAGTATTAAGACACATATGGTTAAGTATTTTTTCCAAAGCACAGGAGTGTAGAGGGACTCACCAATTTCTTTCACCCAGATTCTCACCTTGGCTCATCATGGTTCAAAACCTTCCAGTTCAAGGTTTCCTTCTGTGTTGTAAATAGACTAGAATATTGTGTACGTCTTTCCATACCTGGAGCAATTGTTGAAGTTAAGGCAGCATAATCCTCAGTGGGGTTTCTCAATTTAGCATTGGAGCTGGGCGTTCCTGTTTCTGTCACAGACAATAGTCTCTTTGTTGTCATAACACGCTATAGTAATCTTCCATCCTCAGGAGGCTTCCAGCTACAGTAGTCCCCAATAAGATAAGATAAACCGTTATTGATCCCCGGTGGGGAATTCAAGTTTCATAGCAGCAAAGCAGTGACACACATGGACAGGTGAGAATCAAGGTCAAGAGCAAATTAGACACAGTTATGCACTGTGTCTTTTTAACATACAATAGAAGCATAGCGTTGTATTCAGAGTATGACACCAGTTAATGTATGAATACACTCAATACAGTATGACTTGACTATACAGTATATCTACTAGTGAATATGTCAATTGTTATATAGCTTTTTTTGAATAGTTTATAAAAGAATTGCTAAATCAGACTTGATAGCATTTACAGTAATATAATTAGAATAGAATGTTTATTATTCATCCAATCAAATATACCACAAGACAAATAAGACAGCTAGAAAAAAGTACCATGACAAGAGGACAATATTTTTAAATTAATTTAGTTGTGTGTTGTGGGTGATGCGTGAAGCAGCCCCAACTGGTGCAAATCCAAACTAACTGGACTCTGAGCTGGGTGTGACCTGTTGTGCATTAGTGCGTCATTCTCACACACACTCAAGAGATGTCATGTCAACATGTCCATCTGCTCTGGCATGTAACATCTTGCCCACTTTCGACAATAAATGTGTTTGAAGATCTACTTGACTGTGTCGGAGGAACCCAAAGAAAGCCACAGAGGTGGCTCGCAACAATGTCTTGCAGTTGCAACAAGTTTCTTGTAAATGATAAATGCTCTCTGAATGGCCCCGGGCCCAGCCATGGTCAAATCCGACCCCGCCCATCTCTGTGCAAGATAAAACAAACAGTCATAAACCATAAGACATATTTGCACTGTGGTCCGCATTTAGCTGTCCTAAAACCACTGGGTGGTGATCACTTGCATACAAATGTCCCAAAACTTTTATTTTATTGTTAAACCTTAACTTCACCTCTAGATGGCTCTAGTGCATCAATGGAATAATGGCACAAATACACCAGTCAAACCCCATAGGCCCCTCATATCACCATCACCATAAATATCTACTCCCATAAATGTGGCCATATGTGTTTGTGCTTGTGTCTGATTTGTTGATTGATTCATATATCCTTAAAATTCTAAAGCCTTACATTTTTAAGTGAACAATTGAATTGGACTGTTTTTGGAATGTTATATCAAGTGTCCTGCTGACTCAGCCAGTTCACTGACCATGCTCCTTGTGAGTCATAAGGAGGACTGGATCCAACATGTCTCAATCTCTCTCTGCACTCGGTTTCCTGCATGTCTCTCTACATTTTCATATCTAAATGAATTATAAAATGCCAAGAAAAAAAAGAAGAGAATGCCATAATATTAGGCCAAATGAATTGATTAATTGATTACACAGGACCACAATGGAAACATTGTGTTATCCTTTTAGCATCATTGTACTGCAATTATGTTGCAGTTTCCTGGTGAAACTGTCAGGCCAACTAGTGGGTGTTGGTAGCAGTGCTAGAGGGTACGCATGGGAGGGACAAGCGTTGACTAAACTGCAGAGATAACAACTGATACAAACAAGATCTGATCACATCACCAGTGCATTGCAGTGCCTATAGAACAACATTCAATAGTTACAATTACAGTATATAAACAATAATATACTGTAATATAGGTAAATTATCCCTGAGGAGATGTAATAGGTAGAGTAGACTATTGTCTGTAAGATAGAGAACATATAGGTCAAGATGTTTGAAAACCATGACATTATCTTTTACCGCATGCCATGGAATTACAGCGTGTTATCACGCGTGTGAACTTCAGAACATGGGAAATAAGGTTCTGAACCATGAAGCATCACGGCCCAGAGCATCAATGTACCTCTGCTGTGGAAGACTCCGCACTTTACTTAGATCTGCTCAAAACTTTCTTCACTTATGCCCATTGAGATTTCAACACGGAATAAGACAAAAAAGGTAGGATTTTGATTGATAAGTATCCTATATTTGTGACTTTGTTTTCTGCATTGTGAATATACCAAATAGTTTGTTTTAAAATTAGAATAGAATTGAGAATTTTGAACATGGATTGAGTTATAGGCCCAAGAGGCAAGGTTATTGTAAACAAGAATTAAATGACATTTTTGGGAAATGCAACAAATACTTAGCTTACTGCCTTAAAATGAAATCACAGCAATAGATGGCAACATTAATAAAGGTTATACAGGAATATTGTCCCTACAGTCAAATCCTGTACATCAGAAACAGGTTTTTCTGTGTGAGAAATGCCAGTTTCTCTCTCTCTCATTGCAGCACACTGAAAACTAAGGATGAGCGGACGAGAGGAGAGGCAGCTAACGGACAGCACAGACGACAGTCAGATAACAGATGACTCCCTAGAAGATCCAGGAAAGGTTGATGGACCATTTCATATCTGCGTTAGATTATATATTGGATAGGATTGACAACAAACCTTATAACTATGCAACACAAGTCATGTGGACTTGATATGACTGGGTTGTAATTATAGATTTTGGGGATTTTGTTCATTTCTCACTGGGGACTGAGAAAGTATCTCTGTATAATATATTGTTCAAATGTAACTAAGATTTGAGATTTCTGTTATTTATTTTCCTGTGCTTGTGCATGTCTTATTTATTTTGTGATTTTACACATTTGTCATGAAGTTCACTATCCTGTGTATGGATTTAAACACAGGCTGGAAAATAAAATAAAAATAAAAGGGCACCCAAGAGTGAATTAACTTCATGTCTATAACGATGGAATTAGTATTAGTAACATAGGCTAGATATGTTCAACATCTATGCTTCCTGTGGCCTAATTACAAATTGATTGTTCGGCTTGACCAAGTTCTAAATGTATTGGCAAAATAATATATATATCTTTTTTGGTGGGAATCTTTGAAAAGAAAAGTAGCCTAATAGCATCTGGTCTTCTCTTGTCAGCTCAGGACGCTTTCTCCTCACCTGGTGTCAGGAGAACTTGAGAGTATGCTGCAGTGGTCGATCCATCACTGGTCCTCTTCTTCAGAGGCGCCATGCTTCGCCCCAGCGTGCACACAGCGTACGCCACTGGTCTCCCAGCGCCAACAATACAATGCAAACTCATCGAATAAATACTATCCTGTTGACAAGGTATGCAAACAGACCACATTTATGTATTTAGCATAACTGAGCTCTGGCAAACTTTAGGCATAATTATTTGGTTTATCAAAAGTAAACCAAAACTAATACTAAAGACATAAAAACACATGATACAACCCGTAAGCAAGACCCCAGCTGGAACGTAAATTAATATGTGTAACTGTAAAAAGCACAGATTTATTATTATTATTATTATTAACCATTTCATAAAATTATAGGGAAATATATCTCAAATGGTTGCAACAAGTTGGAAGATTATCATTCAATCAGCCAGAGTCACATGTATCACCTGCAAATGGCATGTGCTGTAAGGTCACATCTGAAACGTGTGAAATGGTCTACAGATACAGAAAATCAGTTCAACTGTAGTCCAAATGCCTTGGCTTCTCTTGCACCTATACAGGAGAGAGAGAGAGAGAGAGAGAGAGAGAGAGAGAGAGAGAGAGAGAGAGAGAGAGAGAGAGAGAGAGAGAGAGAGAGAGAGAGAGAGAGCGATTGTGTGTGTAATGTGTGTGTCAAATCAGTGTATACGCATCCTAACATGTGTTTTGGTCCCACAGCAACGTGTCACACTGTGTCTAGTGAGTGCAGCGTTCTTCAGTGCTCTGGGCTCATCTTTTCTCTATGGATATAATCTCTCTGTGGTCAACGCTGCTGCTCCTGTGAGTCAGCCATGAAATAATTCCCCTATCCGCTCTGTATGATAAGCTAACAATAAGCATAAGGTTAAATAATTGTATAAATACTGAGGGGCAAACCAAATGTTTTTAAACTTCAAAGTATTAAAATATAGACATCAGTCTGAATGGTCTTTGATGCTTCATATTTGCCTGAAGATCACATCATCTATAATAGTTATTTACTATGTTTATAAGGCATTGTAGGCTACTATGCAATGTATGCATGATAAAAGGTAAATATTGTAAACAGAACTCTCAGCTCCTTTATAGGTACAGTAACTAACAGCAGATACGTGGTATAGTGGAGCATGTAAAATGGATAATGAATGGATCTCCTCATACTCCCCTCTCACCCTCTCTCTCTCTTTCTCTAGTTTGTAATGGAGTTCTGTAACAGGACCTGGGAGGAGAGATATGGAGAAGCCATTGGAGAAGAAACAAGTACTTTCATATGGTCCATCACTGTCGCAATATTTTGTATCGGCGGTGCATGCGGAGCAATTCTTTCCACGGTACTTGTCAAGTACTTTGGGAGGTATGGTAACCACTTAAGCTCTAATTTATACTTCATCGTGCAACAGTGAGAATGTGAAAATAGCCTATCTACAAGCTCACAACTACAAGCAAAATTAAAAAATGCTATTGTTGAAAATGTTAGCCTATGACAGGTGTGTCAGATTGAAATCTGTAAAAGGAAAGATCTGGCAGTTTTGAACAAGACTTGTTGTCACTCTTTTGACAGCATTTCCTGTTGACAGTTACAGTTAACATTCTGTGGCTGTAAATAAACAGTGTAAAAAGGCCTGTATGACGTACTGTAAATACATCACCCATGACTTTGTGGTGGATCAATAAGTATTCAAATGATTCCATTGTTAGAAAATAAAGAATGGATCAAGGATTTGAATCATGACTGGAATAATATCCTTCAAATTAATTCTGTACATTACCTCTCATTACACTGTCTGCATACATGTATGTGTATGGCATTGCATTTGGCCTGTCTCTCACTTGCTCTCTCTAGCCATGTCTATTAAGGTCCTTATCATTCTTCACATTAGGAAAGGCACTTTGCTTTTGAACAACAGCTTTGCACTCACTGGCTGTCTGATGATGTCGCTGGGGGAGAAGGCCGACTCATTTGAGATGATCATCATTGGGCGTATCATCATTGGAGTGAACTCGGGTGAGTGTGTTTTTTGGACAGGGCTCCCCTTCTAAAATAGATTTCATTCTCAATGGGGTTTTACCTGTAAGGTTACAAATAATAATCATCGTCATTTACCAGGTTGAACAAATCACAACCATAAGTTGGTATCAATTTCTCAGAAGAAACACGTTGAATGGCAGAAATGTAAACAGTACAAAGTTGTTCCGATTGTCCCAAGAGGTGGATTCGTTAGCAAATTATAGGACAAGCGCTTCTTAGAATCCTCAGCTTGCATATATGATGTTTTTTCAATAATCACAACCAACAAGATTTTATATACATTTATGGCCTTTGTCATTTCTAAGCATGACTTGTGATTTCTTTTCTAGGTATTTCCCTTAATTCCGTGTCCATGTACCTGGCAGAGATTTCCCCAGTCCATATTAGAGGATCAGTTTGCCAGATGAACGCCATCTTGGTTAACTCTGGTATACTGGTTGGGCAGGTGTTGGGGCTTCCTCAGCTATTTGGCCAGGTCAGTGTCGTCAGAGGGAATCATATGTTGAGATCTATTCAGAATGAAGCAATCCAGAGCGATTTACAGTAAGCAAGAACAACACATGGTAGTACATCAAATACATAAGCAAGCTATAAGAACCTAACATCTGTCTAACAGTAGATTATTTGTACAATGAAACTGAGTATGACTAGAGTGCTATGTCTACATAATCTAAATGACGTAAATCTAGCCTATGCATACGCCGGTAAGGTCATTGAGGCTAGTGCAAGTGCTATGGTAAGTGTTGCATGCTAAAAATGCACAATGAACCAGTGTAAATTAGTTCCAAATGTTTAGGCTGTGTTGTTTTTTTTCCCCATAGGAATCCAGGTGGAACTTCCTATTTGCTTTTATTGCACTTCCTTCAGTGCTACAGCTGTGTGTGCTTCCACATCTGCCAGAGAGCCCACGCTACCTGTTGATAGAGAAGAACGATGAAGTTGGAGCAGAAATAGGTACACTATAATATAATGTAATATACGTACTGTACACACCACACACACACACACACACACACACACACACACACACACACAAGCAGGTAGCGTGGACTCTCTGGCTGATGTGGAACACAAGTAAAAAACCAAAAACAATGTTCCGTATACCAGCATTCAGGAGGTTATTGGGCAAGCAGGACGTGTCCCAGGAGATGGAGGAGGTGTGGGCAGAGTGCCGGGCCCAGAGCAACACGCGGTCCATCTCTGCTCTGAGTCTGGTCAGGAACCCAGCGGTGCGCTGGCAGCTCATCACTGTGATCATCACCATGGCCTGCTACCAGCTCTGTGGTTTCAATGCTGTACGTCACTCTACGTCGCAGTGAGCTTGTAGATCTGCTATTTTTTAATAGCCAACGTATACATGTGGTTAAAATGCTTGTGATGAACAAATCCCCCTTTAGGACGATAGTTTTTCTTCCGAAGATACAATAATGTAAGATACAAATAATACACATTACTTCATGACATGATACCATGTCCATAAGTTTAGGGAAGATGACAATGTATTCTCACAATGGATGTTTAGCTAGGGTATGTGTCACTTCCTGCATAAAAAAACCCAACAGATTATAACCAATTGCATGATGTAACACATTACAATACACATCATTACATGCTTCCTATCGCCTAAACATGTGATGTCATGACACGTTTTTGTTGTCGTTCATGGTTTATCACAGCTGTTTTATTACACTGACGGGATCTTGGATGAGGCAGGTATTGAGGATCATATAATCCCATACATCACGCTCAGTTTAGGAGGCACTGAAGTTATCGTTTCCATATTCACAGTGAGTATAGATAAAACATAAAACACTGAGCTACATTCTGTATGTGTGTGCAAGGTACTAATGCAATCTTTTCCCTCTT
The DNA here is from genome assembly GCF_963924005.1 of Protomyctophum bolini. Lineage (NCBI taxonomy): Eukaryota > Metazoa > Chordata > Actinopteri > Myctophiformes > Myctophidae > Protomyctophum > Protomyctophum bolini. The sequence goes on from NC_137869.1 coordinate 4,352,933, forward strand.
TTTCAACCTTTTTAAAGCAAGGTATATGCTAGTAGCCTATATCCTGACAGTTAGGACTTTTCACATAAAATGAAGATTTGCTGAGCCACAAAGTGATTGCAACTTTTGCAATTAGGCTGTGTGTGTGTGTGTGTCACTCAGTCCGCAATGACTCTCAATAATACACTGTATGATCATCAAATCCACACCAGACCATGGAACATATTTGTATATATGACTTAGTATCTGACTGTCATGATGAAATTTGGTGGTAAAAGATCAAGGTTAATAATTAATTTTCAAACCGGTAATATGTTATTTCACTTCCCAGCATTAGTGACTAAACTATGCACACCGCTAGGTTGCCCTGCCAAATGCAAACGAAAATAAAAGCCTGACTACCGAGGCTAAAGTTGCCTAAGTTCTGGAATAAAAATATTCATATTGCAAACACTTTAGCCAAGTCTGGTGGCATTTCACCTTATAGTGTGACCGTTATAATATATTATATATAATATCATATATTATATATATAATATATTCAGTTTTCCTCTCTTTTTCCATTTTCCGTACCACTTGGAACCCTAAAGTGTGAAATGTTTTGACAGGGCTGGGGCAAAAAAAAACGCACAGCTATTATTTCGCATATTAGTTTCTTGACAACCTAAGGATTTTGAATGTCTGTGTATTCCAAGGTCACCACATATTCTGCTTTTAAACATTTGCATTTGACACCATATAATCATCATATTTTATAATGCGTTTGCTTCCTCCAGGGACTTGCTATTGAACGCTATGGAAGAAGGCGTCTATTCGTCCTTGGTTATGTTGGAATGGCCGTAAGCCTCTGTCTTCTAACATTGTTCCTCAATATCCAAGTAAGCTCAATTATGGCTACACAATACACACAAGATTAGTTAAATCAATTTAAACGGGCCACACTACTGACTCTAAGAACTCTGTCCTATTGTTGACAGCACTCGGCTACCTAAATATTACTCTCCGAGTCCCGGTAAAGACTAAAACCTGAAACTATGACATTAGAAAAGCCTATGGCTTCTCTCTAATTGCCCTATTAAGTTTTATTTTTAACTTTTTATGGAATTTATGGAATATTTTATTACTTTCCCTTGCTGCAGTATAATTTCATTGAAATAAGTGCTGCCCTAATTTAGCAAATATTGGTAAAATTGGGTACTGACTATCATTTTGAATGGGTTTCCAACAGCACAAAGCACCATGGATTCCCTACCTCAGTTTTGGCTCCATTCTGCTTGTTATTGTTGCCTTCTGTCTCGGCCCAGGTAATGATAATCACTCACCATAATCCTGTCTTTATATGGATAGAAAGCTAAATTCTTACAATTACATTACCCACTATTCTATTAAGAGTTCATGAGAACAGATGAGTTGTGAACAGGGCCAGTGGAACATATTTCCATATGCTCACAGTAGTCTGTAGTAGATGATTGGTAAATTGTCTTATTATTTCAGTCTTATGTTCTGGGCCTCTATGACTTGGTTATTTATTTGCCCTCATATTGTCATGGTTTTTCTACCCAGCCAGTCTGCACTATTGTCGGATATTTTTTACGTTTCTCTTCCAGCTGGGGCTTCTTACATTTTAACTGGTGAGCTGTTTGAACAATCCTACCGACCTGCTGCCTTCATGATTGGTGGAACTGTGTCGTGGATCTGCAACTTCACTGTGGGCCAAGTGTTTCCTTTCATTGAGGTGTGTTAGAGAGGGTATAACATAATGGTGTACCCTCTTCCTTTTGACACGCACGCACGCACGCACACACACACACACACACACACACACACACACACACACACCCCGTATCCCTAAACGTATTTACCATTTTGAAAAACATTTTAAAATAGTTCAACTAGCCGATCTACATCGAAACATTGTGAGCTTGTAGATTGGCTATTTGAACTTTTTTTTATATTATTAAGTAAAACATGGCAAATTAGCTTAGGGATAAGGGGTGGCGCAAGAGATAGCCCATAGTCTTGTATTGGCCTAAAATAATTATTGTCTATATACTGTACATACATTCATGAATCCACTTGCTGACCGGCTGTCAGTATTGAGCAATTTGTTTTATAGGGGTTTCTTGTGACCCTACCATTAACATCCTGTATAAGGCAATAATGTCAAACTTTCCTTATGCTTTATAAGTAACATGTGACATGTCAAACTAGGGGTTTTTCATGATTCTGAATCCATTCCAAGCATTAGTTTTGCACAAAAAACACTCCTTGGGCTAAATAGCCACTTGCCCAAAATGTGCTGACGTACCTCATCACATTTGTGATGACGGCTATGGCCGTTTTTTGGCCGTCCACATCGGATGCCGGACTATAGAGATAGGGTGAGAAGTTCAGTCACCTGCGAGAGACACGGAGTAGAGCCGCTGATCCTTCTCTTGAAAAGGAGCCAGCTTGGTTCGGGCATCTATAGTACGGATGCCTCCGGAGGGGGTGACATCTCCATCTCCATCTATAGTACGGATGCCTCCGGAGGGGGTGACATCTATAGTACGGATGCCTCCGGAGGGGTGATATCTCCACACTGGCCTGGGAATGATGCTCAGGAAAGGGAAGTCTGGAGGATGGATGGATTATTGTTCATCAATCAATATTACTGTTAATATGACCATGGCTTTATTTAAAGTTTTCTTCGAATAAGCTTTTGAATATAGAAAAAATACATCGCAGTAATTAGAGGACAGCACACGATTTTAGATTTATCTCTGAACTGATTGAAACAATTGTCTGACCAATGCATAATTTAATTACGTCACGTGTGTAGGAAGTATTGCAGACCTACGTGTTCCTGGCGTTCGTGGGCGTGTGCTCGCTGTGTGCGATCTACATATACATCGTCCTCCCGGAGACCAAGAACAAGACCTTCAGGGAAGTCAGCCGCAGCTTCGCCGCCAGAAACAAAGTGTCCATCCCAGAAATCCAGAAGGACTACATCCCGATCTATAGGCATGACATCTAACGGTTTAATAGGACCAGAGGTTCTCAACCCCAACACACTGGTGGGCCATGAGGAAATTGAAAATGAGCCCACAAATACATGGCAAAACACTAAGTCTAAGATATGATGATATAAGATTAATATTTAAAAAAAGAATGAAAATACTGAAAAATGTGTTTTCTTGGTGATACCAATAATTAGGAACTATACTATGTTACAGTATACTATGTTAGTTCCATTGATCCAAGTCGGAAACACCATCAATCTTTGTTATTATTATTTAAATACTGGAGTTGAGAAATAATAAGTGGTGGCATTAACAGCTTCTCTTAATAAACGGAACACCATCAATTTGAACATGAAAATAAAACAGGCTCTGAAAATGCAGTGAGGCCCCGGCCCACCCACCTGACCGCTTAACACGGCAGCCGAGAGTGGACAGGTGGATAGAATGCTTTTGAGATCGTTAAGTGGGCCCTGATGGAGAAAATGTTGAGAACTAATGCATTAGACTTTGTTGCGGGGTAACAAACCCCACAGGTCCATTTGGTTCCATGATGGAACCCAAATCAACTCTAATAGATTACACAATTCACCCTTTTGGGTTGGACAAAATCCTTTCCCTCCATCCACTACCATTGAAATAACGTGTTTTTCAGTTGCTTTGTATTTATATTCTGTGCATACGATTCTTATTTTAAACTTGGTGTCAGTAAAAAGGAACATCACAGGTGCAGCATGGTGACTGGGCATATCATGTTTGTTTTCAGTCTTTTCCTCAAAAATGATGTTTTAGCAAATTCAACATAAACATGGCGGAACCAAGGCAAGGCAGAAAGAGCCTGCTGTAGCCTGAAAGAGCCGGCATAATCTATTGGTAAAAGGGTAGCAGTCACGTTTTGCATGGTATATTCTACGCATGAATCTGTATGTTTTCAGCTAGAATTAAACATTAAATGTGCTTTGAAAATCTACAACCTACACCGTGTTCTATTCGGATTGCATTTTTATAGCGGTGAAGGAGCCATTTCTGCCTGTCTGTGCCTTTAACCCGTTTGATGGGCGGGTTCACCATGGGGGGTGTGTGTCACACAGGATTGACATAATGACACAGGTGCAACAAGCCAGGTTGAATGGTTTGGAAGGTATGGGCACAAGAGATCACACGGTTTTTACCGTATCACTGTATTTTGTTATGCAAAATACAGTGATACGGTAAAAACCGTGTGATCTCTTGTGCCCATACCTTCCAAACCATTCAACCTGGCTTGTTGCACCTGTGTCATTATGTCAATCCTGTGTGACACACACCCCCCATGGTGAACCCGCCCATCAAACGGGTTAAAGGCACAGACAGGCAGAAATGGCTCCTTCACCCCGGCCCCTAATTGCGAATATGAAGCAATTATCAAAAGGGAGCCATAGTTCAATATTAAGTCATGTCCATTATTACAGTGCTTCTTGAAGCAGGAAGAGCTTGGATATGGGCCGCTCCAACTGCCCTGTCCTTGTCTTCAACTGTACTGAACGTACAAATCCTTTCTTGTCCGGGAAGGTCCTTGTCACCTTTCCCATGATCCATGATCCACGAGGAGCATTTTGGTCCATGACAACAACAATGTCCCCTGTCATGTAACTCCTGTGAGGCTTCGTCCACTTTTGTCGTTCCTGCAGTAGCGGCAAGTACTCCCTTGTCCACCTCTTCCAAAACAGGTCAGACAGATACTGAACCTGTCTCCATCGTCTCCTGATATAAAGATCGTTCTCTTGAAAGAGTCCGGGTGAGAGAAGGGGTTTCCCTTTGAGCAACAGGATATGATTTGGAGTGAGAGCCTCTAAATCATTGACATCATCAGAAACTTTGGTTATGGGGCGGTCGTTTAGAATAGCCTCAACTTCGCACAAGATAGTGTGAAGGCTTTCATCATCCAGTGATTGTTGTCGTAAAACAGAAAACAATACCTTCCTAACCATTCTGATGAGCCGCTCCCAGACACCGCCATGATGGGACGCGGCGGGGGTGTTAAAGGTCCAATTAATACCCCTTTTCAGGAGCGCACTTTGAATCTTGCTGTGATCTAAAGCAGTGACGGCCTCTCTTAACTCTCGCTCTGCTCCAACGAAATTTGTGCCGTTATCCGAACGCAAATGCTGCACTTGGCCTCTGCGACACATGAACCTCCTTATGGCATTAATACAGGAGTCTGTAGTCAGAGTGTAAGCAATCTCCAAATGTATGGCCCTGCTAGCCATGCAGGTGAAAATCACCCCGTACCTCTTGACCATAGCACGCCCTCTCTTGACCTCAATAGGCCCGAAGTAGTCCACTCCAACATTGGTGAAAGGAGGTAGGTCTGGAGTAATTCTTTCCATTGGCATGTCAGCCATTTTCTGCTCACTTGGCTGTCCTCGATACCGTCGACAGACTACACAGTCAGATATCACCTTCCGACAGGCAGAGTTAGCATTGGTGATCCAGTATTTCCGTCGCAATGTTGAGAGCATGTGGTTTCTACCCGCATGTCCAAGTTGTCTGTGAATGTACTGCAGAATGAGGTTGTCACGACTATGGTCGTGTGTGGTTATGATTAATTATGAGTGTTATGATTTATGAGTGTTATTTTGGATTATAAATATATATATGTTTATTGCTAATAGTATATATATATTTATATGGTGGTATATTGTTATAGTATATATATATGTATGTGGATTATCTTAGGCCTAGATGTCTTCTAATATATATATATATATCTATATCTGTGCAGCAGTTGTTATGAACCTGTATTAGACTAACTCTCCTCCCATGCAGAGGATACTAATGGGTTTTCAGACAGACTGATTGTCATCAGCTGTGTGGCTGGGGTAACCCTGTTGGCCATGACCATGGAGGTCTGATCAACCTCCCTGATTGGCTGACGGTCACGTGAGCGAGCTAGCGGCCGCGGCTCTCTCACTACATAGCCCATTCATGCCCAGCCCAGCGCTGGGGAAACACTTCCAAGGTCTTTCCCCCATCCGTCGTACTACTACTACATGTCGCCAACTGTTTTGTTCCTTTATTTTGTGAAGCTGAACTTTTGTTAGACAAGTTATTCCCTTCGGAAAGGAATAACTTTAGTTTTGTTTTTGGATTCCGTTTATTATGTTCATGCGAGTTAAAGAGCCATTTATTTTGTAAACTATTGTTGATTCTTATAATTTATTCATTATACTATTGAATAAATCCTTGTATTAAGGCCTTGGTTTCCGTTTCTCTCATATATTACATTACCTTTACCCCTAGACATATGGTTTTGTAACATATTTGGGAGCCCGTCCGTTTCAAAAAACAAATTAAGGATTCAGTTGTTCAGTTGGTTATGTTTTTTGTTTTGCTAGTATTGCTTTTGGTGGTAGACGGATTGGGGAGTATTAATGGTGAGTATGTTGCTCGTACCAGTTTGAGTAGCGGATTTTGTATATGGCCTGTACTTGGTATGGCCTCTGATGACCAGGGTGCTAGTACGGATGTCCTGTCGCTTGAGGAGCTACAACAGTGCTCATATTGGGAATTGTACAGTATTGCCAAACAATTTAACGTTCCTTTACCGCACGGTACCAAAAAGAAAGAGGCGATTTTCGCAGCTGTCTCACGGCAGTTGTTTTCACAGGGAGTCATTACGATGCTGTCAGATGAGAGTGAGGGGGGAGACGTATCACTCATTGTCGCAGAACCGAGTTCTAGTGGGGCCAATCAGTCTGACACTACGGGTGTGTTAGAGCAGGGCGAGGATCCCGCGGGGGACCCGTCTGCTCAGGCCCCACATGATTACCCACGGGGCACTGGGGGGAGTCCTCAGGACATAGGGGGGGTTCTGCGCCTCCGGGAGCTTGAGCTGGAAATAGCACTAACAACGCTGAAGAGCGAGGAGTGCAAACTACAGCATCAGAGGCATGAGCTCGACATGGCACGCCTGCGAGGCCAGACCTACCCCGACGAGGCGTCCGCAGGGGCGCCCGCCTCCCAGCAGCGACACGGGTCACCCCCAGGTTCCAGAGGAGTGGCAGCGTTCGACATAAGCAAACAAATCGCATTGGTACCTGCGTTCAAGGAGGGTGAGTTGGATAACTACTTTTGTGCTTTTGAACGAATTGCTGGTGCTGTTAAGTGGCCCAGGGAATTCTGGAGTTTGCTACTCCAATGTAAGTTGACAGGTAGAGCACAGGATATCTGTAGCGCACTCACGGTGGATGAGAGCCTATGTTATGATGTCGTAAAGGCGGCTATCCTTAGCGGTTTCGAAATGGTGCCTGAACATTATAGGCAAAAATATAGGGCCGCTCAAAAATCCTCTACTCAAACGTTTGTGGAATTTGGCCGTGAAAAAGCCACATTGTTTAGGAAATGGTGCAACGCGAGCAACGTACACACTTTTGAGCAGCTTACTGAGCTGATAGTGATGGAAGATTTCAAATCATGTATCCCAGATCGTATTGTTGTCTATCTTGAGGAACAAAAGATTAACTCAATTGCTAAAGCCTCTGTGAGGGCCGATGAATATGATCTGACGCACCGTTCGGGTGTTTCTCCGGTGCGTAGCGGGGAGGGTCTGTTCAACATGCAGAAAAAACAGCACAAATTGTCACAACCGAAAAGTCCACCGAGGGGCGCAAGTGCAGCGCCTGACAATCGTGCTTGTTTTTACTGTCATGAAGTGGGCCATTTGGTTTCTCGCTGCCCTAAAGTACAACATAAGCAGCAGAAAGAGAATGGAAATGGAAATGTGTATTCAAAAAAACCAAAGGGTGTGGGGTTTGTGCATACTATTCCTCGGTCTGCTTCCGAGACAGCTATGGCTGTCCGGGCGGAGGTAGAGGAGTGTTTTGATCCCTTTATTTTTCATGGCTCAGTCTCGCTGTCTGATAAGGAAAATGAGCGCGTTCCTATCACCATTTTGCGTGATACAGGCGCCTCACAGTCCCTTATTTTACAGAGTGTACTGCCATTTGCGGAGAATACCTTTTGTGGTTCCGATGCATTGGTTTTGGGCGTGGAAATGATATCCTCTCGCGCTCCATTGCATATGATCCACCTACGCTCTCCACTTGTTTCTGGTCTTGTGCAGATCGGGCTACGTGAAAGTTTACCCATTGAAGGGGTGGGGATGATTCTTGGCAACGACATAGCTGGGGACAAAGTGTTTGCGTCGCTAGAAGTGGTTGAAAAACCTGTGGCTAACGTAGCTATGCCTGCGCTGGGAGCCCCACCCACTGTGTTTCCGGGTTGTGCTGTGACTCGCGCACAATTGAAAAAGTTTGATGACGAGGCTACGTTGTGTGACACTTTCTTGTGTGCCGAGCGACCAGTGGGTGATGCCCCACAGACACCGCGTAAGCGGGCTAGGAAAAGCTTGCTGGCTACTAAAAGTGATTTTGGGTTTGATATCGATAGGGAAACATTTGCGCATGCGCAGAAGCACGATCGCTCTCTCTCTGTGTGCTGGGAGGCAGTTACCAAAGTGGGTGAGGCTGCTGGGCCGAGTGCATATAGTGTAGAGGATGGCCTCCTTGTGCGTAAATGGTTTCCAGCGGCTATCGGTGACTTGAAATGGAATGTGGTGCGTCAGGTTGTGGTACCTCAGGGTTTCCGTTCCCAGATTCTCAGTCTGGCTCACGACAACATTTCTGGCCACCTGGGCATTCGTAAAACTTATGACCGCATCCTACGCTATTTTTTCTGGCCGGGTTTGAATGCGTCTGTTACTGACTTCTGCCGCACTTGTCATGTGTGTCAGATGACGGGGAAGCCAAACCAGACTATTCCGCCCGCGCCGTTGAAACCGATCCCTGCTGTGGGTGAACCATTTGAGCACATCATGATTGACTGTGTCGGTCCATTACCGACCACAAAATCTGGTCACAAATACCTTCTTACTGTAATGTGTAGTGCAACGCGCTACCCAGAAGCGTTCCCATTACGCACACTAAAAGTGAGACCAGTTATTAAAGCGCTTTCTAGCTTTTTCTCTACTTTTGGTTTTTGCCGGTATCTTCAAAGTGACCAGGGCTCAAATTTCATGTCAAAATTATTTGCTCAAGTTGCTTCCACCCTTGGCATAGAACACAGACACTCTAGCGCTTATCATCCTGAGTCCCAGGGCGCGCTTGAGCGGTTTCACCAGACGTTGAAAGCGATGATGAAGAAATACTGTCACGAAACTGGTAAAGCCTGGGACGAGGGCTTGCCTTATCTTATGCTGGCAGTAAGAGAGAGCGTACAGGAGTCGCTGGGGTTTAGCCCAGCGGAGCTGGTGTTTGGCCATACGGTGCGCGGGCCGTTGCGTGCGTTTCGAGAGGGCTTATTAGCCAACGCAAACTCGCCGGTGACTAATGTATTGGATTTTGTTGCGGGGTTTCGCGAGCGATTGCACAAGGCCAGACAGATGGCTAGCAGCTTTCTGAGTAAAGCTCAAGGTAAAATGAAGGCATGGTTTGACAGGAAGGCTGTGCATAGAGTGTTTGCTGTGGGTCAGAGGGTGTTGGTGCTGCTCCCACTGCAAAACTCAGCCTTCCAGGCCAAATTCAGTGGTCCTTATGTGATTGACAAAAAAATAAGTGAAACGGATTATGTGATTTTGACGCCCGATCGTCGCAAAAAGACAAGGGTTTGTCATGTGAATATGCTCAAGCCGTATCTGGCTCGCACCGAGTCAGATACTCCTGTTATTCCCGCAGTTGTCGCCTCACTTTCTGCAGCAGCGCCGTCACTTTATTCCCCTGAGAGTGATGGGCTGCGTGTAAAAGGTTCGTCTGGGTCACGTCTACAGAACTCTGAAATATTGAATGATTTACCGGGGTATTTAAAACATTTGGGTCCCCAGGCGCAAGCAGACATTATTGATTTGATGGAAAATAATGTGAATCTGTTTTCAGATAACCCATCATGCACATCAGCCCTTTCTCATGACGTAATTGTACAGAAGGATTGCCCTCCTATTAAGCAACATGCCTATCGGGTTAATCCAACCAAGCGTGCTTTACTACGAAAAGAGGTTGACTACTTGTTAGAGAACGGGCTGGCTGTTCATAGCAGCAGTGCGTGGTCTAGCCCCTGCTTGCTGGTGCCTAAGGCTGACGGGAGCCAGCGGTTTTGTACAGATTTTCGTAAGGTTAACAATATAACGCAGGCTGACAGTTATCCGCTCCCGAGGATGTTGGATTGCGTGGATCGGGTGGGGTCTGCTAAATTTGTAACTAAATTGGATTTGCTAAAGGGTTATTGGCAAGTGGCTTTGACACCCCGTGCATCAGAGATCAGTGCATTCGTGACACCAGACGGTTTATACCAATATACAGTGATGCCATTTGGCTTAAGAAATGCACCAGCGACATTTCAAAGATTAATGAATAATGTACTAAGAGGCGTGGACAATACAGAGACTTATTTGGACGATGTTGTGGCATATAATGATACTTGGCTTGAGCATATACACACTTTGAGACAGATTTTTCAGCGGTTAGGAGAGGCTAACCTGACATTAAATTTGTCAAAATGTGAATTTGGTTGTGCGACCGTAACGTATCTTGGGAAGCAGGTTGGTCAGGGCCAGGTACGTGCTATTAATGCAAAAATCCAGGCTATTCTAGAATATCCTGTGCCGAGGACTAGGCGTGAGCTCCGCCGGGTTTTGGGCATGGCAGGTTACTACCGGGGGTTTTGCAAAAATTTTGCTGCCGTCACTGCGCCGCTGACTACGCTGACTAGCGTCAAAAGAGTATTTATCTGGTCGCCTGCCTGTCAGTTAGCGTTCGAATCCTGCAAGGCTCTCCTCTGCAGCACTCCAGTCCTGGCTGCGCCCGACTTCACCAAACCGTTCAAGCTGGAGGTGGATGCCAGCGCCTGTGGCGCCGGTGCTGTCCTGCTCCAGGAGGATCTTCAGGATATCGATCACCCCATCTGTTACTATTCAAAGAAATTTAATTCAGCGCAGGGTAACTATAGTACCGTTGAGAAGGAAGCTCTCGCCCTGTTACTTGCATTACAATTTTTCGAGGTATATGTTGGCTCAAGCCCGTTGCCTATTGTTGTCTATACTGACCATAATCCCCTTGTGTTCCTAAGGCAAATGCAAAATTCAAATCAGAGACTGATGAGATGGTCCTTGATGCTACAGGACTTTGAAGTGGAAATTCGCCACAAGAAGGGGACGGACAATGTCCTTGCGGATGCCCTTTCCCGGGTTTAAGGTGCTCTCTTCCTTGAGAAGAAGTTATTTGGGGATATAACTTCTTTTCGGGAAGGGGGGTGTCACGACTATGGTCGTGTGTGGTTATGATTAATTATGAGTGTTATGATTTATGAGTGTTATTTTGGATTATAAATATATATATGTTTATTGCTAATAGTATATATATATTTATATGGTGGTATATTGTTATAGTATATATATATGTATGTGGATTATCTTAGGCCTAGATGTCTTCTAATATATATATATATATCTATATCTGTGCAGCAGTTGTTATGAACCTGTATTAGACTAACTCTCCTCCCATGCAGAGGATACTAATGGGTTTTCAGACAGACTGATTGTCATCAGCTGTGTGGCTGGGGTAACCCTGTTGGCCATGACCATGGAGGTCTGATCAACCTCCCTGATTGGCTGACGGTCACGTGAGCGAGCTAGCGGCCGCGGCTCTCTCACTACATAGCCCATTCATGCCCAGCCCAGCGCTGGGGAAACACTTCCAAGGTCTTTCCCCCATCCGTCGTACTACTACTACATGTCGCCAACTGTTTTGTTCCTTTATTTTGTGAAGCTGAACTTTTGTTAGACAAGTTATTCCCTTCGGAAAGGAATAACTTTAGTTTTGTTTTTGGATTCCGTTTATTATGTTCATGCGAGTTAAAGAGCCATTTATTTTGTAAACTATTGTTGATTCTTATAATTTATTCATTATACTATTGAATAAATCCTTGTATTAAGGCCTTGGTTTCCGTTTCTCTCATATATTACATTACCTTTACCCCTAGACATATGGTTTTGTAACAGAGGTGTGAAAAATGTGTACCTTTGGAGAGTATTGCAGGATGTTTCGACTCTTCCGGTAAAGCTGCCCGACTGAGTCTTCCACCTACTCGCAGTAGACCATCCTTTAACACAGGATCCAATTTACAGATGGTACTGGTTTTCCTTACACCAGATGCTCCACCTTCCAATGAAGTAATTTCTTCACCAAAGGATTCCTGCTGACTGAAACGGATGATAGTAGATTCTGCTCTGTACAAGTCACTTACGGACAGCGACTGACCTCCAACTGCAGCTCGAACCTTTCTCATCGCTTCTTCTACCATTTCTGGCTGTGTGGAAGTTCCATTGACAGATAAAGAAGTAACAACTTCATTCCTCTTTTTCCTCAACTCCAGAAGAATGCCTTTGAGCTTAAGGAACCAAGCGACTGAAGTCCTGAGTTTAGTCCACCCAGAAAAGTACTTCATGAGCTTGATAGTTGCACCTTCGATTTCTGTGATGACAGCATTCACTATCAGCTCTCTTTTAATCTCTGGATCACCTGCAGAAATAGGCCGTGGTTCAAAAGGTCTTGGCCAGTCCGTCTCTGGCTTTCGCAGAAAGTCTGGGCCTGAAATCCACCTTTTGCATGCTATGAAGTTATCAGCAGTCAAACCTCTGGAGGCCTCATCAGCCGGATTATTCTTTGACCTGACGTACCTCCACTGAACGACCTTTGTTGCATCCCTTATAGCAGCCACTCTGTTTGCCACAAAGGTGTGGAACCGCTTGGTGTCATTATGAATGTACTTCAGCACTGTCTGACTGTCAGTCCAGAAGCAGGACTCCTCCAACTCAAGTGGCAATTCGTTCCTCAGCATCTTGTCAACTTTAACGGCTAACACAGAGGCGGTAAGTTCAAGACGAGGGATTGTTGTCTGTTTTAATGGAGCAACTCTGGCTTTGCCCAACATGAAAGCAAGGTGAACATCTTCATCCTGGTTCTCCATCCTGATGTAAGACACTGTGCCATAACCATGGTCACTGGCATCTGCAAAATGATGCAACTGCACCTGTATGGGTCCTCTGAAGCCATGTGGTTTAATGCAGCGATCAACCTTCAATTCTTCCAACTTTTTCAGGTCCAGCAGCCATTCGTTCCACTGCTGTGAGAAGGCCTGAGGAATAGGGTCATCCCAGGACATGTTTTTTCTACACATTTCTTGCAACAGTAATTTTGGTACCAAGGTGAATGGTGCTAAGAATCCCAGTGGGTCGTAGATGGAACTAACAATTGAAAGGATCCCACGTCTTGTGTGTGGTCGGGTTTCCACCGCTGGCTTGAACATGAAAGCATCACTTTCAGCGCACCAATTCAAACCAAGTGCCGTCTCCACTGGCAAATCTTCTTGGTCCAAGCATAGATGTCTGGTTATTTTTGACCGCTTTGCTTCAGGAATAGATGATAGTACAGCCCGACTGTTGCTTGTCCATTTAACTAACTGAAATCCCCCTCTTGAGCATATGTCAGTTAGGTCCATTACCAACTGGGTTGCTTGCTCTTCTGTGGGTTCGGATTTTAGACAATCATCCACGTAAAAGTTGTTATGGATGGTATTTGTCACCTCTACATTGAATTCGTCCTTGTTGTCCACTGCATTCCTTCTCAAAGCGTAGTTGGCACAGCTTGGTGAAGAAACTGCTCCAAAGATGTGAACTCTCATTCTGTGTTCCGCTGGGCTCTGTGAGATGTCTCCTTGTGGCCACCACAGGAAACGCAGAAAATTCACATGCTTTTCTGATACCTTTACTTGATGAAACATGGCCTGGACATCAGTCATTAGGGCAATGTTCTCTTGTCTAAATCTTGTCAAGACGCCAAAGAGAGAGTTGGTGAGATCGGGACCTTGCAAAAGCCGACAGTTCAATGAGGTTCCTTTAAACACTGCCCCACAGTCAAAGACTACCCTCAGGGTTTTCTTTTTTGGATGATACACCCCATGATGAGGGAGATACCACAGACTGCCGTCCTTGCCTTCCACCTGGTCTTGAGGTACCACTTCTGCATATCCATTCTTGATCATATCCGTGAGGAATGCTGTATACTCCTCCTGGTATGCTTTATCCCTCATGAACTTCCTTTTGAGACTTTGAAGGCGCTGTTCAATTACACACCTATTGTTTGGCATGTTGACGTGATCTACTTTAAAGGGCAAGTCCATGCAATAATGACCTTCCAGCATGCATGTTGATTTCTGTAGGATTTCCATAAACTTCAGGTCCTCTCTGGACATCTCCTGCTTTTCCTCCAGTACCTTCTCATTGAAGTCTTGGTTATACTGGGAAACCAACAACTCCTCCAGCTTGACAATAGAGATCCTGTTGGCATATATGGTTGTACCGTTTCCCTGGCAACCATTATTGCCCCTCAAAGGGCCGTTGATGACCCACCCCAATAGGGTCCTCACTGCATAGGGTCCGTCACCAGGGCTGTTTATTACTTCCCAGGGTTCCATGAGTTTTGACGCATTCGTCCCGATCAACATTTCAATGTCAGCGTCTAATTCTGGGATTTTGATGGCCTTTAGATAGTCCCATTTGTCGATATCTTTCTGTGTGGGAATATTACTCCTTGAAACAGGGATAGTATGATGAGTGAACATCTCTGGGAGCTCCACAAATTGGTTGCCATCCAACCTAGACACCTCCAGTCCTGTAAAGATTTCACTCTTAACAGCACTATCCTGGCCCATCGTGCGCAGTAGGATGTTGGTTTTTGTACCCTGCAAATTCAATTTTTCCATTAGGTGATTTGTGCAAAAGGTTGCTGTACTTCCAGGATCCAAGAAAGCATACGTCTGCAGCACCTTATCTCCCTTCTTAGATTTTATTTGCACAGGCACGATGGAAAGTGTGCTGTCTTGGTCTCCGGCCCCAGTACAACCATATGCTTGGAGGGAGACAAGTGCGCTACTAACTGGTCTTTCCTGTGTCTCGTCTCTGTGGATATGCAGAATCGTTGGATGTTTTAAATTACACTCATCACAAGTCAGACGAGCTCTACATTGCTTATTTATATGTCCTGCATTTAGGCATCCAAAACAAACTTTTATTTTTAGAAATTCTATTTTCTCCCTTTGAGAAATTGCATTTAGTGTTGAACACCGGAATAATGGATGTCTCTCTCCACAGTACAGACAGGACTCTGAGGCTTGCTCCTGTGATGTTATGGACTCAGGGGTTGCAATATGGCTGGTAGCTGTGATTGTTGTTGCAAAACTGCTTTCTTTTATGTAACTCCTGGGTAGCTGTCTGCTTCGGCTTACAGTCTGTTGTGAGGTGCTTGGTCGTGCATCTGAAATATCTCCAAAAAGGGGATGTGTCAAGACCCTTACTTGGTTCTCCAGAAATTTCACCATGTCGGGAAATGTGGCCCTGTATCCTCGTTGGTCCTGAATCGCACAAGCCTGAGACCTCCATCTTTCCCGCAGCTTATATGGAAATTTCAGCATGACCTGCCTCATGTTTGATGGGATGTCCATCTCCTCCATATATTGGATCTCCATCATAGCATTGCAGCACCCTCTTAAGAACAATGCAAATTCCTGCAGTGCTTTAACATCCTCAGCTTTAATAGGGGCCCATCCAAAAGCTTTATCCATATAGGCTGTGGCTATTACATATTCATTGCCAAAGTGCTCTTTCAACAATGCCTTTGCCCTTTCATAGCCTTCTTGTGGAAGCATATGTAGGCAGCTCCTCACCAGCTCTCTGGGCTGCCCCCTGGTGTACTGCTCCAAGTAATGTAGACAGTCTTGGTAACTGCTTGCCTTTGCTTCGACACAATGTTCAAAGGTCCTGATAAATGAAGTACACTGTAATGGATCACCATCAAACACTGCTATGTCTCTTTGTGGTAGAGTGGATGCCATTTGTTGTTGTACCAGCAGTGTAGTTATTTCATTTTGGCGTTTCATGATTCCACAAAGAGTCTCCGGGTCAACTGAGTTTTGTAATGACTGTACTGGTGTTTGGTTTTGTGCAGACAGGGACCTGTTTATGGGTTGTTGCTGTACATGAGGTTGTATAATTGTATTGACATTCTGAATGGTGTTCCTTGGGGTGATGGGGATGTTTGGTTGCAGCAGTTGTCTGACAGTGGGACGTTTTGCACTTTGAGGGTCCATAGTATGATAACCTTTGACCTTTGGTCGAACATCAGGGGCGGATGAAATAGGTGGTGCTGTTGAGCCTTGGGCGTCCATCTTTGGTACAAACTCTTGTGCTTTTGGGTTAAATGCAAGACTTTGCCCTTTAAAACCTTTTCTCACATAAGAGCTCATTCCATTTGAAGGGGCCTTTCCTCCAACATCACTGCCCTCCAACACAGAGACCATTGCATCAGCAGCTGCTATTTGCGTATTGAGGTCCAGTTGCTCCTTACTTTTCCTCAATTTTTCCTCTTGTGCCTCTATTTCATGTCTCTGTTCCAGAGCAGCCACCTTTTCCAATAAAGCTGCCTTTTCTGCCTTGGCCTTTAAGCATGCAGATGACACCCCAGAACCTTTGCTAGAAGACCTTGACCTTTTTGACCCCTTTGACACATGAGACACAGATACATTAGACACACTGTCCTCAGGATTAATGTCATCTTGACACGGTACATGTTCACCCCAATCATCATTTGCATTATCATATTCATCAACCTCATTTGAAAAACCATTTTCCTGTAACCATTGTAATGTGTCTTTAATGAACGTGTTACTCTTTGTCATCACTGAATGGAGCCATGCATTTTGTTTACTTTGCTCCCCCTCGGGCATAGGAAAATCAGTGAACAGGGTGTTGTGCTGTTCTTCAGCTTTTTCAAATAGGGTTTTGATCTTTCTCAGATTTTGATTGACAGCAGAGACATTTTCCTTTGAAGCCATGAGAGCAGTGGTTTGTGTCTTTAGTTTGTTTGCCTGTTTAACCTTTCCATTCCTTTCCATTTGAAGCCGTTCCATTGTCATTTGGATTCCTTTCAAAGTTGGCGTTCTCATCCTTTTTTCAATATCAGAACCCATTTGTATTTCTGCAGACCCGGTTTGTTTGGTACTGCTCATTTGCATTTCTGCAGACCCGGTTCGTTTGGTACTGCTCATTTTCAACCAAGTGAGCCAACAATAAATCAGTGCATAAATTCGTTTTACCCAAAAATAAAATACACATTAATTTGCAACCAACGATAAGACTGTATTAAATGCAACAATGAACAATAAGACCCAAACATTGCATTCGTTTGCAACCAATAATAAGACCTTTAAACAGTGTAGTTTCGTTTGCAAACAACAATAAGAACCAGTTAGGCGTGTGTGTGCGGATATTGTGCAAAGATGCTGCGTTAGTGCGTTGTGCCGTTTTGTCAGAGACACGCACTCTTGTGGTCTTGATGTGCGCGTGTATGGCAGAAAGGGGGGGGGGTTGTTTGTTCAACAAACAGCGGCCGTGATCCAAGTCATTTTACGGCGCGATGCCGCTCCAAACAAAAATAAATGTGTGGGTGAATATGCACTAACCAGCGATAGCCTGCAGCATTTTGCATGTGTCGGCGATCGGTGCGCTCCGTTTCTTTCACAACGGCGGGGGGGGGGGGCGGCCCGGGGAGACGCCGTTCTCAGATGAGCGAAGTGTTGAAGTTGTGTTGTGTTGTCCAGTCCAGTTCGGGAACGATCCAAAGCTCTTCTTCCATCCAGGGTACTTCGGGAAAGGAGATCAGCCTGCTCAGGATCTCCAGATCAGAATCTCCAGATGAGACGAATCGCGATTGTCTTCCTTGATCAGGTTTTTACTTGTGTAGAGGCAAGCTCAAACTTTACATTGCCTCTCGGCTGGGCACATGCATACAGAGACTGTTTTCGACGCGTATATATTATATTGTCCAGGCATTGACTGCTGTATAGGGTGAGGTTCCCATTTATTGTACAGGTTCTGTAATACAGCAGTTTTGTTATGCAAAATACAGTGATACGGTAAAAACCGTGTGATCTCTTGTGCCCATACCTTCCAAACCATTCAACCTGGCTTGTTGCACCTGTGTCATTATGTCAATCCTGTGTGACACACACCCCCCATGGTGAACCCGCCCATCAAACGGGTTAAAGGCACAGACAGGCAGAAATGGCTCCTTCACCCCGGCCCCTAATTGCGAATATGAAGCAATTATCAAAAGGGAGCCATAGTTCAATATTAAGTCATGTCCATTATTACAGTGCTTCTTGAAGCAGGAAGAGCTTGGATATGGGCCGCTCCAACTGCCCTGTCCTTGTCTTCAACTGTACTGAACGTACAAATCCTTTCTTGTCCGGGAAGGTCCTTGTCACCTTTCCCATGATCCATGATCCACGAGGAGCATTTTGGTCCATGACAACAACAATGTCCCCTGTCATGTAACTCCTGTGAGGCTTCGTCCACTTTTGTCGTTCCTGCAGTAGCGGCAAGTACTCCCTTGTCCACCTCTTCCAAAACAGGTCAGACAGATACTGAACCTGTCTCCATCGTCTCCTGATATAAAGATCGTTCTCTTGAAAGAGTCCGGGTGAGAGAAGGGGTTTCCCTTTGAGCAACAGGATATGATTTGGAGTGAGAGCCTCTAAATCATTGACATCATCAGAAACTTTGGTTATGGGGCGGTCGTTTAGAATAGCCTCAACTTCGCACAAGATAGTGTGAAGGCTTTCATCATCCAGTGATTGTTGTCGTAAAACAGAAAACAATACCTTCCTAACCATTCTGATGAGCCGCTCCCAGACACCGCCATGATGGGACGCGGCGGGGGTGTTAAAGGTCCAATTAATACCCCTTTTCAGGAGCGCACTTTGAATCTTGCTGTGATCTAAAGCAGTGACGGCCTCTCTTAACTCTCGCTCTGCTCCAACGAAATTTGTGCCGTTATCCGAACGCAAATGCTGCACTTGGCCTCTGCGACACATGAACCTCCTTATGGCATTAATACAGGAGTCTGTAGTCAGAGTGTAAGCAATCTCCAAATGTATGGCCCTGCTAGCCATGCAGGTGAAAATCACCCCGTACCTCTTGACCATAGCACGCCCTCTCTTGACCTCAATAGGCCCGAAGTAGTCCACTCCAACATTGGTGAAAGGAGGTAGGTCTGGAGTAATTCTTTCCATTGGCATGTCAGCCATTTTCTGCTCACTTGGCTGTCCTCGATACCGTCGACAGACTACACAGTCAGATATCACCTTCCGACAGGCAGAGTTAGCATTGGTGATCCAGTATTTCCGTCGCAATGTTGAGAGCATGTGGTTTCTACCCGCATGTCCAAGTTGTCTGTGAATGTACTGCAGAATGAGGTGTGAAATATGTGTACCTTTGGAGAGTATTGCAGGATGTTTCGACTCTTCCGGTAAAGCTGCCCGACTGAGTCTTCCACCTACTCGCAGTAGACCATCCTTTAACACAGGATCCAATTTACAGATGGTACTGGTTTTCCTTACACCAGATGCTCCACCTTCCAATGAAGTAATTTCTTCACCAAAGGATTCCTGCTGACTGAAACGGATGATAGTAGATTCTGCTCTGTACAAGTCACTTACGGACAGCGACTGACCTCCAACTGCAGCTCGAACCTTTCTCATCGCTTCTTCTACCATTTCTGGCTGTGTGGAAGTTCCATTGACAGATAAAGAAGTAACAACTTCATTCCTCTTTTTCCTCAACTCCAGAAGAATGCCTTTGAGCTTAAGGAACCAAGCGACTGAAGTCCTGAGTTTAGTCCACCCAGAAAAGTACTTCATGAGCTTGATAGTTGCACCTTCGGTTTCTGTGATGACAGCATTCACTATCAGCTCTCTTTTAATCTCTGGATCATCTGCAGAAATAGGCCGTGGTTCAAAAGGTCTTGGCCAGTCCGTCTCTGGCTTTCGCAGAAAGTCTGGGCCTGAAATCCACCTTTTGCATGCTATGAAGTTATCAGCAGTCAAACCTCTGGAGGCCTCATCAGCCGGATTATTCTTTGACCTGACGTACCTCCACTGAACGACCTTTGTTGCATCCCTTATAGCAGCCACTCTGTTTGCCACAAAGGTGTGGAACCGCTTGGTGTCATTATGAATGTACTTCAGCACTGTCTGACTGTCAGTCCAGAAGCAGGACTCCTCCAACTCAAGTGGCAATTCGTTCCTCAGCATCTTGTCAACTTTAACGGCTAACACAGAGGCGGTAAGTTCAAGACGAGGGATTGTTGTCTGTTTTAATGGAGCAACTCTGGCTTTGCCCAACATGAAAGCAAGGTGAACATCTTCATCCTGGTTCTCCATCCTGATGTAAGACACTGTGCCATAACCATGGTCACTGGCATCTGCAAAATGATGCAACTGCACCTGTATGGGTCCTCTGAAGCCATGTGGTTTAATGCAGCGATCAACCTTCAATTCTTCCAACTTTTTCAGGTCCAGCAGCCATTCGTTCCACTGCTGTGAGAAGGCCTGAGGAATAGGGTCATCCCAGGACATGTTTTTTCTACACATTTCTTGCAACAGTAATTTTGGTACCAAGGTGAATGGTGCTAAGAATCCCAGTGGGTCGTAGATGGAACTAACAATTGAAAGGATCCCACGTCTTGTGTGTGGTCGGGTTTCCACCGCTGGCTTGAACATGAAAGCATCACTTTCAGCGCACCAATTCAAACCAAGTGCCGTCTCCACTGGCAAATCTTCTTGCTCCAAGCATAGATGTCTGGTTATTTTTGACCGCTTTGCTTCAGGAATAGATGATAGTACAGCCCGACTGTTGCTTGTCCATTTAACTAACTGAAATCCCCCTCTTGAGCATATGTCAGTTAGGTCCATTACCAACTGGGTTGCTTGTTCTTCTGTGGGTTCGGATTTTAGACAGTCATCCACGTAAAAGTTGTTATGGATGGTATTTGTCACCTCTACATTGAATTCGTCCTTGTTGTCCACTGCATTCCTTCTCAAAGCGTAGTTGGCACAGCTTGGTGAAGAAACTGCTCCAAAGATGTGAACTCTCATTCTGTGTTCCGCTGGGCTCTGTGAGATGTCTCCTTGTGGCCACCACAGGAAACGCAGAAAATTCACATGCTTTTCTGACACCTTTACTTGATGAAACATGGCCTGGACATCAGTCATTAGGGCAATGTTCTCTTGTCTAAATCTTGTCAAGACGCCAAAGAGAGAGTTGGTGAGATCGGGACCTTGCAAAAGCCGACAGTTCAATGAGGTTCCTTTAAACACTGCCCCACAGTCAAAGACTACCCTCAGGGTTTTCTTTTTTGGATGATACACCCCATGATGAGGGAGATACCACAGACTGCCGTCCTTGCCTTCCACCTGGTCTTGAGGTACCACTTCTGCATATCCATTCTTGATCATATCCGTGAGGAATGCTGTATACTCCTCCTGGTATGCTTTATCCCTCATGAACTTCCTTTTGAGACTTTGCAGGCGCTGTTCAATTACACACCTATTGTTTGGCATGTTGACGTGATCTACTTTAAAGGGCAAGTCCATGCAATAATGACCTTCCAGCATGCATGTTGATTTCTGTAGGATTTCCATAAACTTCAGGTCCTCTCTGGACATCTCCTGCTTTTCCTCCAGTACCTTCTCATTGAAGTCTTGGTTATACTGGGAAACCAACAACTCCTCCAGCTTGACGATAGAGATCCTGTTGGCATATATGGTTGTACCGTTTCCCTGGCAACCATTATTGCCCCTCAAAGGGCCGTTGATGACCCACCCCAATAGGGTCCTCACTGCATAGGGTCCGTCACCAGGGCTGTTTATTACTTCCCAAGGTTCCATGAGTTTTGACGCATTCGTCCCGATCAACATTTCAATGTCAGCGTCTAATTCTGGGATTTTGATGGCCTTTAGATAGTCCCATTTGTCGATATCTTTCTGTGTGGGAATATTACTCCTTGAAACAGGGATAGTATGATGAGTGAACATCTCTGGGAGCTCCACAAATTGGTTGCCATCCAACCTAGACACCTCCAGTCCTGTAAAGATTTCACTCTTAACAGCACTATCCTGGCCCATCGTGCGCAGTAGGATGTTGGTTTTTGTACCCTGCAAATTCAATTTTTCCATTAGGTGATTTGTGCAAAAGGTTGCTGTACTTCCAGGATCCAAGAAAGCATACGTCTGCAGCACCTTATCTCCCTTCTTAGATTTTATTTGCACAGGCACGATGGAAAGTGTGCTGTCTTGGTCTCCGGCCCCAGTACAACCATATGCTTGGAGGGAGACAAGTGCGCTACTAACTGGTCTTTCCTGTGTCTCGTCTCTGTGGATATGCAGAATCGTTGGATGTTTTAAATTACACTCATCACAAGTCAGACGAGCTCTACATTGCTTATTTATATGTCCTGCATTTAGGCATCCGAAACAAATTCCTTTTATTTTTAGAAATTCTATTTTCTCCCTTTGAGAAATTGCATTTAGTGTTGAACACCGGAATAATGGATGTCTCTCTCCACAGTACAGACAGGACTCTGAGGCTTGCTCCTGTGATGTTATGGACTCAGGGGTTGCAATATGGTTGGTAGCTGTGATTGTTGTTGCAAAACTGCTTTCTTTTATGTAACTCCTGGGTAGCTGTCTGCTTCGGCTTACAGTCTGTTGTGAGGTGCTTGGTCGTGCATCTGAAATATCTCCAAAAAGGGGATGTGTCAAGACCCTTACTTGGTTCTCCAGAAATTTCACCATGTCGGGAAATGTGGCCCTGTATCCTCGTTGGTCCTGAATCGCACAAGCCTGAGACCTCCATCTTTCCCGCAGCTTATATGGAAATTTCAGCATGACCTGCCTCATGTTTGATGGGATGTCCATCTCCTCCATATATTGGATCTCCATCATAGCATTGCAGCACCCTCTTAAGAACAATGCAAACTCCTGCAGTGCTTTAACATCCTCAGCTTTAATAGGGGCCCATCCAAAAGCTTTATCCATATAGGCTGTGGCTATTACATATTCATTGCCAAAGTGCTCTTTCAACAATGCCTTTGCCCTTTCATAGCCTTCTTGTGGAAGCATATGTAGGCAGCTCCTCACCAGCTCTCTGGGCTGCCCCCTGGTGTACTGCTCCAAGTAATGTAGACAGTCTTGGTAACTGCTTGCCTTTGCTTCGACACAATGTTCAAAGGTCCTGATAAATGAAGTACACTGTAATGGATCACCATCAAACACTGCTATGTCTCTTTGTGGTAGAGTGGATGCCATTTGTTGTTGTACCAGCAGTGTAGTTATTTCATTTTGGCGTTTCATGATTCCACAAAGAGTCTCCGGGTCAACTGAGTTTTGAAATGACTGTACTGGTGTTTGGTTTTGTGCAGACAGGGACCTGTTTATGGGTTGTTGCTGTACATGAGGTTGTATAATTGTATTGACATTCTGAATGGTGTTCCTTGGGGTGATGGGGATGTTTGGTTGCAGCAGTTGTCTGACAGTGGGACGTTTTGCACTTTGAGGGTCCATAGTATGATAACCTTTGACCTTTGGTCGAACATCAGGGGCGGATGAAATAGGTGGTGCTGTTGAGCCTTGGGCGTCCATCTTTGGTACAAACTCTTGTGCTTTTGGGTTAAATGCAAGACTTTGCCCTTTAAAACCTTTTCTCACATAAGAGCTCATTCCATTTGAAGGGGCCTTTCCTCCAACATCACTGCCCTCCAACACAGAGACCATTGCATCAGCAGCTGCTATTTGCGTATTGAGGTCCAGTTGCTCCTTACTTTTCCTCAATTTTTCCTCTTGTGCCTCTATTTCATGTCTCTGTTCCAGAGCAGCCACCTTTTCCAATAAAGCTGCCTTTTCTGCCTTGGCCTTTAAGCATGCAGATGACACCCCAGAACCTTTGCTAGAAGACCTTGACCTTTTTGACCCCTTTGACACATGAGACACAGATACATTAGACACACTGTCCTCAGGATTAATGTCATCTTGACACGGTACATGTTCACCCCAATCATCATTTGCATTATCATATTCATCGACCTCATTTGAAAAACCATTTTCCTGTAACCATTGTAATGTGTCTTTAATGAACGTGTTACTCTTTGTCATCACTGAATGGAGCCATGCATTTTGTTTACTTTGCTCCCCCTCGGGCATAGGAAAATCAGTGAACAGGGTGTTGTGCTGTTCTTCAGCCTTTTCAAATAGGGTTTTGATCTTTCTCAGATTTTGATTGACAGCAGAGACATTTTCCTTTGAAGCCATGAGAGCAGTGGTTTGTGTCTTTAGTTTGTTTGCCTGTTTAACCTTTCCATTCCTTTCCATTTGAAGCCGTTCCATTGTCATTTGGATTCCTTTCAAAGTTGGCGTTCTCATCCTTTTTTCAATATCAGAACCCATTTGTATTTCTGCAGACCCGGTTTGTTTGGTACTGCTCATTTGCATTTCTGCAGACCCGGTTCGTTTGGTACTGCTCATTTTCAACCAAGTGAGCCAACAATAAATCAGTGCATAAATTCGTTTTTACCCAAAAATAAAATACACATTAATTTGCAACCAACGATAAGACTGTATTAAATGCAACAATGAACAATAAGACCCAAACATTGCATTCGTTTGAAACCAATAATAAGACCTTTAAACAGTGTAGTTTCGTTTGCAAACAACAATAAGACCTTACGCAGTGTTTTCATTTGCAACCAAACAATAAGAACCAGTTAGGCGTGTGTGTGCGGATATTGTGCAAAGATGCTGCGTTAGTGCGTTGTGCCGTTTTGTCAGAGACACGCACTCTTGTGGTCTTGATGTGCGCGTGTATGGCAGAAAGGGGGGGGGGTTGTTTGTTCAACAAACAGCGGCCGTGATCCAAGTCATTTTACGGCGCGATGCCGCTCCAAACAAAAATAAATGTGTGGGTGAATATGCACTAACCAGCGATAGCCTGCAGCATTTTGCATGTGTCGGCGATCGGTGCGCTCCGTTTCTTTCACAACGGCGGGGGGGGGGGGCGGCCCGGGGAGACGCCGTTCTCAGATGAGCGAAGTGTTGAAGTTGTGTTGTGTTGTCCAGTCCAGTTCGGGAACGATCCAAAGCTCTTCTTCCATCCAGGGTACTTCGGGAAAGGAGATCAGCCTGCTCAGGATCTCCAGATCAGAATCTCCAGATGAGACGAATCGCGATTGTCTTCCTTGATCAGGTTTTTACTTGTGTAGAGGCAAGCTCAAACTTTACATTGCCTCTCGGCTGGGCACATGCATACAGAGACTGTTTTCGACGCGTATATATTATATTGTCCAGGCATTGACTGCTGTATAGGGTGAGGTTCCCATTTATTGTACAGGTTCTGTAATACAGCAGTTTTGTTATGCAAAATACAGTGATACGGTAAAAACCGTGTGATCTCTTGTGCCCATACCTTCCAAACCATTCAACCTGGCTTGTTGCACCTGTGTCATTATGTCAATCCTGTGTGACACACACCCCCCATGGTGAACCCGCCCATCAAACGGGTTAAAGGCACAGACAGGCAGAAATGGCTCCTTCACCCCGGCCCCTAATTGCGAATATGAAGCAATTATCAAAAGGGAGCCATAGTTCAATATTAAGTCATGTCCATTATTACAGTGCTTCTTGAAGCAGGAAGAGCTTGGATATGGGCCGCTCCAACTGCCCTGTCCTTGTCTTCAACTGTACTGAACGTACAAATCCTTTCTTGTCCGGGAAGGTCCTTGTCACCTTTCCCATGATCCATGATCCACGAGGAGCATTTTGGTCCATGACAACAACAATGTCCCCTGTCATGTAACTCCTGTGAGGCTTCGTCCACTTTTGTCGTTCCTGCAGTAGCGGCAAGTACTCCCTTGTCCACCTCTTCCAAAACAGGTCAGACAGATACTGAACCTGTCTCCATCGTCTCCTGATATAAAGATCGTTCTCTTGAAAGAGTCCGGGTGAGAGAAGGGGTTTCCCTTTGAGCAACAGGATATGATTTGGAGTGAGAGCCTCTAAATCATTGACATCATCAGAAACTTTGGTTATGGGGCGGTCGTTTAGAATAGCCTCAACTTCGCACAAGATAGTGTGAAGGCTTTCATCATCCAGTGATTGTTGTCGTAAAACAGAAAACAATACCTTCCTAACCATTCTGATGAGCCGCTCCCAGACACCGCCATGATGGGACGCGGCGGGGGTGTTAAAGGTCCAATTAATACCCCTTTTCAGGAGCGCACTTTGAATCTTGCTGTGATCTAAAGCAGTGACGGCCTCTCTTAACTCTCGCTCTGCTCCAACGAAATTTGTGCCGTTATCCGAACGCAAATGCTGCACTTGGCCTCTGCGACACATGAACCTCCTTATGGCATTAATACAGGAGTCTGTAGTCAGAGTGTAAGCAATCTCCAAATGTATGGCCCTGCTAGCCATGCAGGTGAAAATCACCCCGTACCTCTTGACCATAGCACGCCCTCTCTTGACCTCAATAGGCCCGAAGTAGTCCACTCCAACATTGGTGAAAGGAGGTAGGTCTGGAGTAATTCTTTCCATTGGCATGTCAGCCATTTTCTGCTCACTTGGCTGTCCTCGATACCGTCGACAGACTACACAGTCAGATATCACCTTCCGACAGGCAGAGTTAGCATTGGTGATCCAGTATTTCCGTCGCAATGTTGAGAGCATGTGGTTTCTACCCGCATGTCCAAGTTGTCTGTGAATGTACTGCAGAATGAGGTGTGAAATATGTGTACCTTTGGAGAGTATTGCAGGATGTTTCGACTCTTCCGGTAAAGCTGCCCGACTGAGTCTTCCACCTACTCGCAGTAGACCATCCTTTAACACAGGATCCAATTTACAGATGGTACTGGTTTTCCTTACACCAGATGCTCCACCTTCCAATGAAGTAATTTCTTCACCAAAGGATTCCTGCTGACTGAAACGGATGATAGTAGATTCTGCTCTGTACAAGTCACTTACGGACAGCGACTGACCTCCAACTGCAGCTCGAACCTTTCTCATCGCTTCTTCTACCATTTCTGGCTGTGTGGAAGTTCCATTGACAGATAAAGAAGTAACAACTTCATTCCTCTTTTTCCTCAACTCCAGAAGAATGCCTTTGAGCTTAAGGAACCAAGCGACTGAAGTCCTGAGTTTAGTCCACCCAGAAAAGTACTTCATGAGCTTGATAGTTGCACCTTCGATTTCTGTGATGACAGCATTCACTATCAGCTCTCTTTTAATCTCTGGATCACCTGCAGAAATAGGCCGTGGTTCAAAAGGTCTTGGCCAGTCCGTCTCTGGCTTTCGCAGAAAGTCTGGGCCTGAAATCCACCTTTTGCATGCTATGAAGTTATCAGCAGTCAAACCTCTGGAGGCCTCATCAGCCGGATTATTCTTTGACCTGACGTACCTCCACTGAACGACCTTTGTTGCATCCCTTATAGCAGCCACTCTGTTTGCCACAAAGGTGTGGAACCGCTTGGTGTCATTATGAATGTACTTCAGCACTGTCTGACTGTCAGTCCAGAAGCAGGACTCCTCCAACTCAAGTGGCAATTCGTTCCTCAGCATCTTGTCAACTTTAACGGCTAACACAGAGGCGGTAAGTTCAAGACGAGGGATTGTTGTCTGTTTTAATGGAGCAACTCTGGCTTTGCCCAACATGAAAGCAAGGTGAACATCTTCATCCTGGTTCTCCATCCTGATGTAAGACACTGTGCCATAACCATGGTCACTGGCATCTGCAAAATGATGCAACTGCACCTGTATGGGTCCTCTGAAGCCATGTGGTTTAATGCAGCGATCAACCTTCAATTCTTCCAACTTTTTCAGGTCCAGCAGCCATTCGTTCCACTGCTGTGAGAAGGCCTGAGGAATAGGGTCATCCCAGGACATGTTTTTTCTACACATTTCTTGCAACAGTAATTTTGGTACCAAGGTGAATGGTGCTAAGAATCCCAGTGGGTCGTAGATGGAACTAACAATTGAAAGGATCCCACGTCTTGTGTGTGGTCGGGTTTCCACCGCTGGCTTGAACATGAAAGCATCACTTTCAGCGCACCAATTCAAACCAAGTGCCGTCTCCACTGGCAAATCTTCTTGGTCCAAGCATAGATGTCTGGTTATTTTTGACCGCTTTGCTTCAGGAATAGATGATAGTACAGCCCGACTGTTGCTTGTCCATTTAACTAACTGAAATCCCCCTCTTGAGCATATGTCAGTTAGGTCCATTACCAACTGGGTTGCTTGCTCTTCTGTGGGTTCGGATTTTAGACAATCATCCACGTAAAAGTTGTTATGGATGGTATTTGTCACCTCTACATTGAATTCGTCCTTGTTGTCCACTGCATTCCTTCTCAAAGCGTAGTTGGCACAGCTTGGTGAAGAAACTGCTCCAAAGATGTGAACTCTCATTCTGTGTTCCGCTGGGCTCTGTGAGATGTCTCCTTGTGGCCACCACAGGAAACGCAGAAAATTCACATGCTTTTCTGATACCTTTACTTGATGAAACATGGCCTGGACATCAGTCATTAGGGCAATGTTCTCTTGTCTAAATCTTGTCAAGACGCCAAAGAGAGAGTTGGTGAGATCGGGACCTTGCAAAAGCCGACAGTTCAATGAGGTTCCTTTAAACACTGCCCCACAGTCAAAGACTACCCTCAGGGTTTTCTTTTTTGGATGATACACCCCATGATGAGGGAGATACCACAGACTGCCGTCCTTGCCTTCCACCTGGTCTTGAGGTACCACTTCTGCATATCCATTCTTGATCATATCCGTGAGGAATGCTGTATACTCCTCCTGGTATGCTTTATCCCTCATGAACTTCCTTTTGAGACTTTGAAGGCGCTGTTCAATTACACACCTATTGTTTGGCATGTTGACGTGATCTACTTTAAAGGGCAAGTCCATGCAATAATGACCTTCCAGCATGCATGTTGATTTCTGTAGGATTTCCATAAACTTCAGGTCCTCTCTGGACATCTCCTGCTTTTCCTCCAGTACCTTCTCATTGAAGTCTTGGTTATACTGGGAAACCAACAACTCCTCCAGCTTGACAATAGAGATCCTGTTGGCATATATGGTTGTACCGTTTCCCTGGCAACCATTATTGCCCCTCAAAGGGCCGTTGATGACCCACCCCAATAGGGTCCTCACTGCATAGGGTCCGTCACCAGGGCTGTTTATTACTTCCCAGGGTTCCATGAGTTTTGACGCATTCGTCCCGATCAACATTTCAATGTCAGCGTCTAATTCTGGGATTTTGATGGCCTTTAGATAGTCCCATTTGTCGATATCTTTCTGTGTGGGAATATTACTCCTTGAAACAGGGATAGTATGATGAGTGAACATCTCTGGGAGCTCCACAAATTGGTTGCCATCCAACCTAGACACCTCCAGTCCTGTAAAGATTTCACTCTTAACAGCACTATCCTGGCCCATCGTGCGCAGTAGGATGTTGGTTTTTGTACCCTGCAAATTCAATTTTTCCATTAGGTGATTTGTGCAAAAGGTTGCTGTACTTCCAGGATCCAAGAAAGCATACGTCTGCAGCACCTTATCTCCCTTCTTAGATTTTATTTGCACAGGCACGATGGAAAGTGTGCTGTCTTGGTCTCCGGCCCCAGTACAACCATATGCTTGGAGGGAGACAAGTGCGCTACTAACTGGTCTTTCCTGTGTCTCGTCTCTGTGGATATGCAGAATCGTTGGATGTTTTAAATTACACTCATCACAAGTCAGACGAGCTCTACATTGCTTATTTATATGTCCTGCATTTAGGCATCCAAAACAAATTCCTTTTATTTTTAGAAATTCTATTTTCTCCCTTTGAGAAATTGCATTTAGTGTTGAACACCGGAATAATGGATGTCTCTCTCCACAGTACAGACAGGACTCTGAGGCTTGCTCCTGTGATGTTATGGACTCAGGGGTTGCAATATGGCTGGTAGCTGTGATTGTTGTTGCAAAACTGCTTTCTTTTATGTAACTCCTGGGTAGCTGTCTGCTTCGGCTTACAGTCTGTTGTGAGGTGCTTGGTCGTGCATCTGAAATATCTCCAAAAAGGGGATGTGTCAAGACCCTTACTTGGTTCTCCAGAAATTTCACCATGTCGGGAAATGTGGCCCTGTATCCTCGTTGGTCCTGAATCGCACAAGCCTGAGACCTCCATCTTTCCCGCAGCTTATATGGAAATTTCAGCATGACCTGCCTCATGTTTGATGGGATGTCCATCTCCTCCATATATTGGATCTCCATCATAGCATTGCAGCACCCTCTTAAGAACAATGCAAATTCCTGCAGTGCTTTAACATCCTCAGCTTTAATAGGGGCCCATCCAAAAGCTTTATCCATATAGGCTGTGGCTATTACATATTCATTGCCAAAGTGCTCTTTCAACAATGCCTTTGCCCTTTCATAGCCTTCTTGTGGAAGCATATGTAGGCAGCTCCTCACCAGCTCTCTGGGCTGCCCCCTGGTGTACTGCTCCAAGTAATGTAGACAGTCTTGGTAACTGCTTGCCTTTGCTTCGACACAATGTTCAAAGGTCCTGATAAATGAAGTACACTGTAATGGATCACCATCAAACACTGCTATGTCTCTTTGTGGTAGAGTGGATGCCATTTGTTGTTGTACCAGCAGTGTAGTTATTTCATTTTGGCGTTTCATGATTCCACAAAGAGTCTCCGGGTCAACTGAGTTTTGTAATGACTGTACTGGTGTTTGGTTTTGTGCAGACAGGGACCTGTTTATGGGTTGTTGCTGTACATGAGGTTGTATAATTGTATTGACATTCTGAATGGTGTTCCTTGGGGTGATGGGGATGTTTGGTTGCAGCAGTTGTCTGACAGTGGGACGTTTTGCACTTTGAGGGTCCATAGTATGATAACCTTTGACCTTTGGTCGAACATCAGGGGCGGATGAAATAGGTGGTGCTGTTGAGCCTTGGGCGTCCATCTTTGGTACAAACTCTTGTGCTTTTAGTAAAACGTCCCACTGTCAGACAACTGCTGCAACCAAACATCCCCATCACCCCAAGGAACACCATTCAGAATGTCAATACAATTATACAACCTCATGTACAGCAACAACCCATAAACAGGTCCCTGTCTGCACAAAACCAAACACCAGTACAGTCATTACAAAACTCAGTTGACCCGGAGACTCTTTGTGGAATCATGAAACGCCAAAATGAAATAACTACACTGCTGGTACAACAACAAATGGCATCCACTCTACCACAAAGAGACATAGCAGTGTTTGATGGTGATCCATTACAGTGTACTTCATTTATCAGGACCTTTGAACATTGTGTCGAAGCAAAGGCAAGCAGTTACCAAGACTGTCTACATTACTTGGAGCAGTACACCAGGGGGCAGCCCAGAGAGCTGGTGAGGAGCTGCCTACATATGCTTCCACAAGAAGGCTATGAAAGGGCAAAGGCATTGTTGAAAGAGCACTTTGGCAATGAATATGTAATAGCCACAGCCTATATGGATAAAGCTTTTGGATGGGCCCCTATTAAAGCTGAGGATGTTAAAGCACTGCAGGAATTTGCATTGTTCTTAAGAGGGTGCTGCAATGCTATGATGGAGATCCAATATATGGAGGAGATGGACATCCCATCAAACATGAGGCAGGTCATGCTGAAATTTCCATATAAGCTGCGGGAAAGATGGAGGTCTCAGGCTTGTGCGATTCAGGACCAACGAGGATACAGGGCCACATTTCCCGACATGGTGAAATTTCTGGAGAACCAAGTAAGGGTCTTGACACATCCCCTTTTTGGAGATATTTCAGATGCACGACCAAGCACCTCACAACAGACTGTAAGCCGAAGCAGACAGCTACCCAGGAGTTACATAAAAGAAAGCAGTTTTGCAACAACAATCACAGCTACCAGCCATATTGCAACCCCTGAGTCCATAACATCACAGGAGCAAGCCTCAGAGTCCTGTCTGTACTGTGGAGAGAGACATCCATTATTCCGGTGTTCAACACTAAATGCAATTTCTCAAAGGGAGAAAATAGAATTTCTAAAAATAAAAGGAATTTGTTTTGGATGCCTAAATGCAGGACATATAAATAAGCAATGTAGAGCTCGTCTGACTTGTGATGAGTGTAATTTAAAACATCCAACGATTCTGCATATCCACAGAGACGAGACACAGGAAAGACCAGTTAGTAGCGCACTTGTCTCCCTCCAAGCATATGGTTGTACTGGGGCCGGAGACCAAGACAGCACACTTTCCATCGTGCCTGTGCAAATAAAATCTAAGAAGGGAGATAAGGTGCTGCAGACGTATGCTTTCTTGGATCCTGGAAGTACAGCAACCTTTTGCACAAATCACCTAATGGAAAAATTGAATTTGCAGGGTACAAAAACCAACATCCTACTGCGCACGATGGGCCAGGATAGTGCTGTTAAGAGTGAAATCTTTACAGGACTGGAGGTGTCTAGGTTGGATGGCAACCAATTTGTGGAGCTCCCAGAGATGTTCACTCATCATACTATCCCTGTTTCAAGGAGTAATATTCCCACACAGAAAGATATCGACAAATGGGACTATCTAAAGGCCATCAAAATCCCAGAATTAGACGCTGACATTGAAATGTTGATCGGGACGAATGCGTCAAAACTCATGGAACCCTGGGAAGTAATAAACAGCCCTGGTGACGGACCCTATGCAGTGAGGACCCTATTGGGGTGGGTCATCAACGGCCCTTTGAGGGGCAATAATGGTTGCCAGGGAAACGGTACAACCATATATGCCAACAGGATCTCTATTGTCAAGCTGGAGGAGTTGTTGGTTTCCCAGTATAACCAAGACTTCAATGAGAAGGTACTGGAGGAAAAGCAGGAGATGTCCAGAGAGGACCTGAAGTTTATGGAAATCCTACAGAAATCAACATGCATGCTGGAAGGTCATTATTGCATGGACTTGCCCTTTAAAGTAGATCACGTCAACATGCCAAACAATAGGTGTGTAATTGAACAGCGCCTTCAAAGTCTCAAAAGGAAGTTCATGAGGGATAAAGCATACCAGGAGGAGTATACAGCATTCCTCACGGATATGATCAAGAATGGATATGCAGAAGTGGTACCTCAAGACCAGGTGGAAGGCAAGGACGGCAGTCTGTGGTATCTCCCTCATCATGGGGTGTATCATCCAAAAAAGAAAACCCTGAGGGTAGTCTTTGACTGTGGGGCAGTGTTTAAAGGAACCTCATTGAACTGTCGGCTTTTGCAAGGTCCCGATCTCACCAACTCTCTCTTTGGCGTCTTGACAAGATTTAGACAAGAGAACATTGCCCTAATGACTGATGTCCAGGCCATGTTTCATCAAGTAAAGGTATCAGAAAAGCATGTGAATTTTCTGCGTTTCCTGTGGTGGCCACAAGGAGACATCTCACAGAGCCCAGCGGAACACAGAATGAGAGTTCACATCTTTGGAGCAGTTTCTTCACCAAGCTGTGCCAACTACGCTTTGAGAAGGAATGCAGTGGACAACAAGGACGAATTCAATGTAGAGGTGACAAATACCATCCATAACAACTTTTACGTGGATGATTGTCTAAAATCCGAACCCACAGAAGAGCAAGCAACCCAGTTGGTAATGGACCTAACTGACATATGCTCAAGAGGGGGATTTCAGTTAGTTAAATGGACAAGCAACAGTCGGGCTGTACTATCATCTATTCCTGAAGCAAAGCGGTCAAAAATAACCAGACATCTATGCTTGGACCAAGAAGATTTGCCAGTGGAGACGGCACTTGGTTTGAATTGGTGCGCTGAAAGTGATGCTTTCATGTTCAAGCCAGCGGTGGAAACCCGACCACACACAAGACGTGGGATCCTTTCAATTGTTAGTTCCATCTACGACCCACTGGGATTCTTAGCACCATTCACCTTGGTACCAAAATTACTGTTGCAAGAAATGTGTAGAAAAAACATGTCCTGGGATGACCCTATTCCTCAGGCCTTCTCACAGCAGTGGAACGAATGGCTGCTGGACCTGAAAAAGTTGGAAGAATTGAAGGTTGATCGCTGCATTAAACCACATGGCTTCAGAGGACCCATACAGGTGCAGTTGCATCATTTTGCAGATGCCAGTGACCATGGTTATGGCACAGTGTCTTACATCAGGATGGAGAACCAGGATGAAGATGTTCACCTTGCTTTCATGTTGGGCAAAGCCAGAGTTGCTCCATTAAAACAGACAACAATCCCTCGTCTTGAACTTACCGCCTCTGTGTTAGCCGTTAAAGTTGACAAGATGCTGAGGAACGAATTGCCACTTGAGTTGGAGGAGTCCTGCTTCTGGACTGACAGTCAGACAGTGCTGAAGTACATTCATAATGACACCAAGCGGTTCCACACCTTTGTGGCAAACAGAGTGGCTGCTATAAGGGATGCAACAAAGGTCGTTCAGTGGAGGTACGTCAGGTCAAAGAATAATCCGGCTGATGAGGCCTCCAGAGGTTTGACTGCTGATAACTTCATAGCATGCAAAAGGTGGATTTCAGGCCCAGACTTTCTGCGAAAGCCAGAGACGGACTGGCCAAGACCTTTTGAACCACGGCCTATTTCTGCAGGTGATCCAGAGATTAAAAGAGAGCTGATAGTGAATGCTGTCATCACAGAAATCGAAGGTGCAACTATCAAGCTCATGAAGTACTTTTCTGGGTGGACTAAACTCAGGACTTCAGTCGCTTGGTTCCTTAAGCTCAAAGGCATTCTTCTGGAGTTGAGGAAAAAGAGGAATGAAGTTGTTACTTCTTTATCTGTCAATGGAACTTCCACACAGCCAGAAATGGTAGAAGAAGCGATGAGAAAGGTTCGAGCTGCAGTTGGAGGTCAGTCGCTGTCCGTAAGTGACTTGTACAGAGCAGAATCTACTATCATCCGTTTCAGTCAGCAGGAATCCTTTGGTGAAGAAATTACTTCATTGGAAGGTGGAGCATCTGGTGTAAGGAAAACCAGTACCATCTGTAAATTGGATCCTGTGTTAAAGGATGGTCTACTGCGAGTAGGTGGAAGACTCAGTCGGGCAGCTTTACCGGAAGAGTCGAAACATCCTGCAATACTCTCCAAAGGTACACATATTTCACACCTCATTCTGCAGTACATTCACAGACAACTTGGACATGCGGGTAGAAACCACATGCTCTCAACATTGCGACGGAAATACTGGATCACCAATGCTAACTCTGCCTGTCGGAAGGTGATATCTGACTGTGTAGTCTGTCGACGGTATCGAGGACAGCCAAGTGAGCAGAAAATGGCTGACATGCCAATGGAAAGAATTACTCCAGACCTACCTCCTTTCACCAATGTTGGAGTGGACTACTTCGGGCCTATTGAGGTCAAGAGAGGGCGTGCTATGGTCAAGAGGTACGGGGTGATTTTCACCTGCATGGCTAGCAGGGCCATACATTTGGAGATTGCTTACACTCTGACTACAGACTCCTGTATTAATGCCATAAGGAGGTTCATGTGTCGCAGAGGCCAAGTGCAGCATTTGCGTTCGGATAACGGCACAAATTTCGTTGGAGCAGAGCGAGAGTTAAGAGAGGCCGTCACTGCTTTAGATCACAGCAAGATTCAAAGTGCGCTCCTGAAAAGGGGTATTAATTGGACCTTTAACACCCCCGCCGCGTCCCATCATGGCGGTGTCTGGGAGCGGCTCATCAGAATGGTTAGGAAGGTATTGTTTTCTGTTTTACGACAACAATCACTGGATGATGAAAGCCTTCACACTATCTTGTGCGAAGTTGAGGCTATTCTAAACGACCGCCCCATAACCAAAGTTTCTGATGATGTCAATGATTTAGAGGCTCTCACTCCAAATCATATCCTGTTGCTCAAAGGGAAACCCCTTCTCTCACCCGGACTCTTTCAAGAGAACGATCTTTATATCAGGAGACGATGGAGACAGGTTCAGTATCTGTCTGACCTGTTTTGGAAGAGGTGGACAAGGGAGTACTTGCCGCTACTGCAGGAACGACAAAAGTGGACGAAGCCTCACAGGAGTTACATGACAGGGGACATTGTTGTTGTCATGGACCAAAATGCTCCTCGTGGATCATGGATCATGGGAAAGGTGACAAGGACCTTCCCGGACAAGAAAGGATTTGTACGTTCAGTACAGTTGAAGACAAGGACAGGGCAGTTGGAGCGGCCCATATCCAAGCTCTTCCTGCTTCAAGAAGCACTGTAATAATGGACATGACTTAATATTGAACTATGGCTCCCTTTTGATAATTGCTTCATATTCGCAATTAGGGGCCGGGGTGAAGGAGCCATTTCTGCCTGTCTGTGCCTTTAACCCGTTTGATGGGCGGGTTCACCATGGGGGGTGTGTGTCACACAGGATTGACATAATGACACAGGTGCAACAAGCCAGGTTGAATGGTTTGGAAGGTATGGGCACAAGAGATCACACGGTTTTTACCGTATCACTGTATTTTGCATAACAAAACTGCTGTATTACAGAACCTGTACAATAAATGGGAACCTCACCCTATACAGCAGTCAATGCCTGGACAATATAATATATACGCGTCGAAAACAGTCTCTGTATGCATGTGCCCAGCCGAGAGGCAATGTAAAGTTTGAGCTTGCCTCTACAAGCGGTTTTCTATGCACTACATGCCTACTCAAATCGCTTACAATGGTCCATTCATTCATTCATTCATTCATACATACAGTATACTGAGTTATATATTTTAAAATAATATATATATATTATATTTTCCGAGTACTTATTTTGAAAGAATCCGAGTTGCAGCAAAAATATTTATAAACAATTATGTAAATATCTTCAGACAGACATATTAGAATGCACGATATATTACTTATTTCGTACTTATTACATTAGTCTCATAATTCAACCCGTCCACTGTAATAAAAAAATATGTAAAGCCATGAAAAAAAGTAATACAAAATTATTACAAAAAGAAAAGAAAAAAACACTTATTGTACTGTAAAACCTCACAAATTAACAAGTCTAAAATTAATACAACACATTCATGATTAAGAAAGCATCCCCCCCAATGTACTGAAAATTGTAGTCATGGGATTCCTGAGAAGGCGGTTACCCTGTCGGTTACCCTGAATTAATACCATGATGGTAGTACCGTATGTTAAACTTCTGCGCTATGAGAGAGGAGCGTGGTGGTACCATGCACTGTCTTAAGGCGAGGAGTGACCTCGCTGCTACAGGAGGTGAAAGACAGCAAAAACATGGTGCAAAAACATTAAAGATGGAGTGCCGTGATTTAAAATAAAAAGAAATCCTCCCAGTTTTTCATGTTTTTGAGGTGACGGTACTTCATTACACATTGTGTGGTTGTCATGTGCAATGATGTCTTCCCTTTGCAATTAGGGTTTCTTCCTGGAGGCCGAAACCTTGACAGTCAAACGTGCCAATGAACGAACAAAAAAAAAACAGTGATATCACACCATCATCCCCTCCCCCTTTATTTAATTTAACAGCTGTGGGTGCGGCTTCAGTTCAGGTGGATCACTCACCACTCACCAGGCAAAGCAGGCATACTTAATGAACTGGTGGGCGTGTCCACATAAAAACAACATTTTAACAAATACTTTTAGAAAAAAAATCTTCCTCCTTATATAATAATAATACCAGCTGATCATGTTTTAGGGTGGGGGAAAAAGCAGGCACTCCATCTTTGAGGAAAGTTCTACTTTTTCGCGGATGTTTGTAGAGAGCCAAGGTGGCAACCAACCAGAAGCTCGCTGTGGTATGAACTAGGCATACGTACTGTACATACTGTACACACAAAGGTGCTGTGGGTGTTTCACATGGTTTTGTGCCGAATAGGGCGTTATGTCACTGGATCAGTCTCTTGAACGGGAGGACAAGAAGAACTGTACAGATCTTCTACAGATCTGTACAGATCTAATGACGGGGACTCGTCTCTCTCTTCAGCCGAGGCTTCCAGAACCTGCAACGGACATTTGGTGCACAATAATAATAAGCGGAAATGCTTCTTCATGCATACACATAATATAAATATTCAAAAGCATCTCTTCACATATTAGAAAAAAAAAATATATATATATATATATATAAACATTGCTTAAGATTAAAAAAATATATATATATACAGTACATATATAAATAAATAATATAAATATGTACTGTATATATATATATATATTTTTTTTATGTGTGACCCATTTAATCATGTAATAAACAAATAAGCTTTGATGAAAATCTGATTTTAGCATATGATTGGCTGGTTATCAGGTTCACTGAATTCATTGTTATGTATGCATTATAAAATATTTATATTATATACACACACAAACAGAATGAAAGTGACATGTCACACTGGTTAATAACAGAGAATCAGACCTATACTGTAATTCACTTTGGTTGAGAATGGCAATATGTTGAATGTGGCGGCAACTCAAAATGAAAGCCATGCCTCACTACAAATGTGGGTACTGAGTACATTTACATGCACGCTGATGTCAACCTGATTAAGGCAAGTCATAGTCAGCTGATTTACTGATAACCCTTTGTCAATTGATTTCATCATGCAGGCTAAGTTATGAACAGGCCTATTACTTTAAACTTTAAAGTTTAAAGGCTAATCAAATCAACGCTTAACCCATTTTGGGCGGGAACCCCTTTTGGCGTTTTAAACATGGTTATAATTTAGCTATTGAAAAATAGCAGATCTACAAGCTACGAGCTTGTAATGTAGGTCTGCTATTTTTGAAAAATCGTGAAAATAGGATAAAAAGAGGATTTAGAAGATTTTTTTTTAATTTTGAGGTCAGGCCTTTGAGGTCAGGCCTTGGGCTAAATAGCCACTTGCCCAAAATGTGCTGACGTACCTCATCACATTTGTGATGACGGCTATGGCCGTTTTTTGGCCGTCCACATCGGATGCCGGACTATAGAGATAGGGTGAGAAGTTCAGTCACCTGCGAGAGACACGGAGTAGAGCCGCTGATCCTTCTCTTGAAAAGGAGCCAGCTTGGTTCAGGCATCTATAGTGCGGATGCCTCCGGAGGGGGTGACATCTCCACACTGGCCTGGGAACGCCTCGGGAGGAAGTGGCTAACGATGCTCAGGAAAGGGAAGTCTGGAGGATGGATGGATTATTGTTCATCAATCAATATTACTGTTAATATGACCATGGCTTTATTTAAAGTTTTCTTCGAATAAGCTTTTGAATATAGAAAAAATACATATAAAGAATCGCAGTAATTAGAGAACAGCACACGATTTTTGATTTATCTCTGAACTGATTGAAACAATTGTCTGACCAATGCATAATTTAATTATGTGTCACGTGTGTAGGAAGTATTGCAGACCTACGTGTTCCTGGCGTTCGTGGGCGTGTGCTCGCTGTGTGCGATCTACATATACATCGTCCTCCCGGAGACCAAGAACAAGACCTTCAGGGAAGTCAGCCGCAGCTTCGCCGCCAGAA
The DNA here is from genome assembly GCF_963924005.1 of Protomyctophum bolini. Lineage (NCBI taxonomy): Eukaryota > Metazoa > Chordata > Actinopteri > Myctophiformes > Myctophidae > Protomyctophum > Protomyctophum bolini. The sequence goes on from NC_137869.1 coordinate 4,392,343, forward strand.
ACAAAGTGTCCATCCCAGAAATCCAGAAGGACTACATCCCGATCTATAGGCATGACATCTAACGGTTTAATAGGACCAGAGGTTCTCAACCCAACACACTGGTGGGCCATGAGGAAATTGAAAATGAGCCCACAAATACATGGCAAAACACTAAGTCTAAGATATGATATAAGATTAATATTTTAAAAAAGAATGAAAATACTGAAAAATGTGTTTTCTTGGCGATACCAATAATTAGGAACTATACTATGTTACAGTATACTATGTTAGTTCCATTGATCCAAGTCGGAACACCATCAATCTTTGTTATTATTATTTAAATACTGGAGTTGAGAAATAATAAGTGGTGGCATTAACAGCTTCTCTTAATAAACGGAACACCATCAATTTGAACATGAAAATAAACAGGCTCTGAAAATGCAGTGAGGCCCCGGCCCACCCACCTGACAAATCCTTTCCCTCCATCCACTACCATTGAAATAACGTGTTTTTCAGTTGCTTCGTATTTATATTCTGTGCATACGATTCTCATTTTAAACTTGGCGTCAGTAAAAAGGAACATCACAGGTGCAGCATGGTGACTGGGCATATCATGTTTGTTTTTAGTCTTTTCCTCAAAAATGATGTTTTAGCAAATTCAACATAAACATGGCGGAACCAAGGCAAGGCAGAAAGAGCCTGCTGTAGCCTGAAAGAGCCGGCATAATCTATTGGTAAAAGGGTAGCAGTCACGTTTTGCATGGTATATTCTACGCATGAATCTGTATGTTTTCAGCTAGAATTAAACATTAAATGTGCTTTGAAAATCTACAACCTACACTGTGTTCTATTCTATTAGACTTACAATAATGGATTGCATTTTTATAGCGCTTTTCTATGCACTACATGCCTACTCAAATCGCTTACAATGGTCCATTCATTCATTCATACATACAGTATACTGAGTTATATATTTTAAAATAATATATATATTATATTTTCCGAGTACTTATTTTGAAAGAATCCGAGTTGCAGCAAAAATATTTATAAACAATTATGTAAATATCTTCAGACAGACACATTATTAGAATGTACGATATAACATTACTTATTACATTAGTCTCATAATTCAACCCGTCCACTGTAATAAAAAAATATGTAAAGCCATGAAAAAAAGTAATACAAAATTATTAAAAAAAACCCCAAAAAAAACACTTATTGTACTGTAAAACCTCACAAATTAACAAGTCTAAAATTAATACAACACATTCATGATTAAGAAAGCATCCCCCCAATGTACTGAAGATCGTAGTCATGGGATTCCTGAGAAGGCGGTTACCCTGTCGGTTACCCTGAATTAATACCATGATGGTAGTACCGTATGTTAAACTTCTGCGCTATGAGAGAGGAGCGTGGTGGTACCATGTACCATGTCTTAAGGCGAGGAGTGACCTCGCTGCTACAGGAGGTGAAAGACAGCAAAAACATGGTGCAAAAACATTAAAGATGGAGTGCCGTGATTTAAAATAAAAATAAATCCTCCCAGTTTTTCATGTTTTTGAGGTGACAGTACTTCATTACACATTGTGTGGTTGTCATGTGCAATGATGTCTTCCCTTTGCAATTAGGGTTTCTTCCTGGAGGCCGAAACCTTGACAGTCAAACGTGCCAATGAACAAAAAAACAAAAACAGTGATATCACACCATCATCCCCTCCCCCTTTATTTAATTTAACAGCTGTGGGTGCGGCTTCAGTTCAGGTGGATCACTCACCACTCACTCACCAGGCAAAGCAGGCATACTTAATGAACTGGTGGGCGTGTCCACATAAAAACAACATTTTAACAAATACTTTTAGAAAAAAATTCTTCCTCCTTATATAATAATAATACCAGCTGATCATGTTTTAGGGTGGGGGGAAAAAAGCAGGCACTCCATCTTTGAGGAAAGTTCTACTTCTTCGCGGATGTTTGTGGAGAGCCAAGGTGGCAACCAACCAGAAGCTTGCTGTGGTATGAACTAGGCATACGTACTGTACATACTGTACACACAAAGGTGCTGTGGGTGTTTCACATGGTTTTGTGCCGAATAGGGCGTTATGTCACTGGATCAGTCTCTTGAACGGGAGGACAAGAAGAACTGTACAGATCTTCTACAGATCTGTACAGATCTAATGACGGGGACTCGTCTCTCTCTTCAGCCGAGGCTTCCAGAACCTGCAACGGAAATTTGGTGCACAATAATATAAGCGGAAATGCTTCTTCATGCATACACATAATATAAATATTCAAAAGCATCTCTTCACATATTAGATTAAAAAAAAAATATATATATACAATATAAATAAATAATATAAATATGAATATTATGTACTGTATATATATATATATATATATTTTTTTTTTAAATGTGTGACCCATTTAATCATGTAATAAACAAATAAGCTTTGATGAAAATCTGATTTTAGCATATGATTGGCTGGTTATCAGGTTCACTGAATTCATTGTTATGTATGCATTATAAAGTATTTATATTATATACACACAAACAGAATGAAAGTGACATGTCACACTGGTTAATAACAGAGAATCAGACCTATACTGTAATTCACTTTGGTTGAGAATGGCAATATGTTGAATGTGGTGGCAACTCAAAATGAAAGCCATGCCTCACTACGAATGTGGGTACTGAGTACATTTACATGCACGCTGATGTCAACCTGATTAAGGCAAGTCATAGTCAGATGATTTACTGATAACCATTTTTGTCAATTGATTTCATCATGCAGGCTAAGTTATGAACAGGCCTATTACTTTAAAGTTTAAAGGCTAATCAAATCAATGCTTAACCCATTTTGGGCGGGAACCCCTTTTGGCGTTTTAAACATGGTTATAATTTAGCTATTGAAAAACAGCAGATCTACAAGCTACGAGCTTGTAATGTAGGTCTGCTATTTTTGAAAAATCGTGAAAATATTTATTTCAGAAAACTGGAGGATTTAGAAGATTTTTTTTTAATTTTTGAGGTCAGGCCTAAATGGGTTAAAGTTATATTTTTGGTTAAAATAAAAAAAATCAAGATTTAAGCTATATATTCAGAGAGTGATCATTGCTATAGTGTTTGTTCAGTAGCACGTCTCCTTGTTTCTCCAGCTCTTTACTAAGCAGAGCATACATTTTCAGGCAGGTTACAAATCTCATCCAATCAGGAGAGAGAACCCAGCAAAGATAATTTATTAGCTTGAATTCCATGTTCCAATTTCATCGGTCAATAACATCTTTCATCACTTCCAATCTCACTTGTTTATCCTGTACGAGTTCCCTCACCTAATTGGATGAAATTGATATCCTGACCTGATAAAGTATTTTCTGTTATTAAAGAGCTGGAGATACAGGCCATATAGCAATGATTCTATGCAAATATAGAGCTATTTGAAACTATTGTAACAAAGAAATATCACTTACTGCAACTTGATCAAATTTATAATATTGTGTACATGTAAACATACCCACATTTTCTCCATGCATATCAAGGGCACATGCATTAGGATCACACATGATGAACAGCCATCATTAAAAAGCCAAAGCTACATTTGGAGATGTTAAAAATGGATTAGAAAAAAATTACAATATATTTTATTTACCAATTTACGCAGCATCTGAATCATCGTCCCATTAACACACCTACAGTGCTTAAGCAATAAGCATTCAAGCAAACAAAAGGATAATCTTCAATGATCATCATCACAGTTCAAGAATCAATCAGTCAGAATTAGTGGGTATGAAATCAATTGGTCATTAGTATGCCACTATTAAGGTTTTGTCAAGCACCACTGTGCTTTGCGTCAAGTTGGTTAGATGTATTCTCACACCAAGAATGTAAATAATGATACAGATTCAGTTAATTTGTTCTTAATGGGACTGAGAGATTCATGCTGTTGAAAATTCATTCGTTAATCATACCGGTGTATAATTATAAGAAATAATCAATAATTGATAATTTGATAAAAATAATCGGTTTATCATTATAGGCCAAAAAAAACAAAACCCTTTCTAAATTATGAAGAGCCGAACAAGCTCAGCTTGTGAGCTTGTAGATCGACAATCAACTTGCAGAGAGGTAATCAATAATAGCGAAATTTGTCATCAGTTTTTGTCAAAGTTTTGTTGGTAAAAAGCAAGGCTTTTGCACACCTACAGGCGACAAGGTGCGTAGGAGAGCGTAAGGTGCAAAACACCCGCTAACTGTCTCCAAATGCATTTGAAGACAGTGTGCGGGTGCTTGTTCTTTTTAAAAGTTGTTGGTGTATTGTTGGTGCAGAAATTACAAAGAAAGTCCCTCGAGATTTTTTTTTTTTCATTTATGACAAGTTCAAATATCTACAAGAACTATCAGCTGGACTCGGAGTAGCAGATAATGTTTAATTACCGTATTAGTATTATATTTGACTAATAATAATAATGATGATAATATAATAGTTAATTATTCCAAAATGTATCAACTATCAAGGTTGGCAATAATGTCAAATATACCATGGCAGTCCGTGAGCTAAACATGGCAGACGACCGGTATGGTCCTTTAAGAGAGGTGAGTTACTGACACAATAGTTTTGGGGTATGCATGTTTTGATCAGTTGACTTTTTAAATCTTACCTGAGCATCATTTCCTTGTGAGGGCGGACTTCCTATAGTTGGCCGCTCATCCTGTTGGCTGGTTGGCTGAGGCTTTGTCTTCCCAACTGTCTTCCAGTTAGTAATCTTAATTTGAGATGATTTGGAAATTGAAACCACTGGATTATCTTTAGCAGGTGAGGACTTAACTTTAGTGTCATCTCCCGGTTTATCATTATAGGCCAAAACCCTTTCTAAATTATGAAGAGCCGAACAAGCTCAGCTTGTGAGCTTGTAGATCGACAATCAACTTGCAGAGAGGTAATCAATAATAGCGAAATTTGTCATCAGTTTTTGTCAAAGTTTTGTTGGTAAAAAGCAAGGCTTTTGCACACCTACAGGCGACAAGGTGCGTAGGAGAGGGTAAGGTGCCCGGCAATGAAAAACACCCGCTAACTGTCTCCAAATGCATTTGAAGACAGTGTGCGGGTGCTTGTTCTTTTTAAAGGTTTTGTTGGTGAATTGTTGGTGCAGAAATTACAAAGAAAGTCCCTCGAGAAAACAAATTTTCATTTATGTTTTGATCAGTTGACTTTTTAAATCTTACCTGAGCATCATTTCCTTGTGAGGGCGGACTTCCTATAGTTGGCCGCTCATCCTGTTTGCTGGTTGGCTGAGGCTTTGTCTTCCCAACTGTCTTCCAGTTAGTAATCTTAATTGGAGATGATTTGGAAATTGAAACCACTGGATTATCTTTAGCAGGTGAGGACTTAACTTTAGTGTCATCTCCTGGCACCTCCTCATCCGTTTCCTCCAGATCAGAGTCTTCCTCTATTTGAGAGTCAGTGAGTGGAGAACCTCTCTCGGAGTGCTCTGCATCTGAAGAGCTCTCCATCCGCCTCGCATCCATCTCGTCCTCGCGGAAGGGCCGGTCGGCCCTGCGCAGAGTCTCCACCTCCCTGGCAGGCTCCTCCCTCCCCCTATTGTGCCTTCTCTGGCGAACAGTGTCCCTGCCCGGTCTGCTCTGGTTGGTGACGGGTCTTGGGCTGCGTGGAGCAACGTCCTCGACTGCTGCTAGCCTCTCGGGTTGTCCATCCCTCAGTTGGCGGGGCGGGTTCTGTCCCAAAGGCGGGTCCCTTCGGCGTCGGCGCAGTGGTGCAGTGAGACCGTACTGGAAGGCTCCCTGGACACCGGCATACAGAAGCACCTACAGAGCAGAACTATAGTCAACTCACCCACAACTATCTTTGTTAAACAGTCAATAGTAGCACTTGTCTCGTACGTGTGCCATATCATATACAATACATATATTACAGGCTTTTAACCTCACAGACGCAAATTTAACAAGGTACATACTACATACCAAGTAAAAGTAAAATTATATCTGCACACTGCTTCTCAGCTCCAATTATGAATTGCTGTTCTAAACATCTTACTCCATTTTATTCTGTTGATTGTTGTTTGTCCAGCACCTGAATGAGAGATTGGATGTTCATTCATTCACCATCTCCTTTGTTATATGTACATACCAAAACACACAAATGCAAGCACACACACACACACACACACACGCACGCACGCACAAGTCTGCACTGTGCTCCGATGTTCCATTCACTCTCTTCTCTTTCTCTGATCAGTTACGCGTCGGCACTCCAAAATACATGAAAAATAATCAACAGGTTTTGACGCGTCCACATTGCAAATGAAATAAGGTAAAAAAGAACGCTTAATGCACCTTTAACGGCTTGATTCACTGTTGCCTTTTGTGTGTGTATGTATCTTTGGTTGTCCATTTAAATGGTGTTGCATGAAGGTTGGTGTCTCTGTGTCCTCATTAAACCTTATGCATTGGCAGCTATGAGTGTGCGGCTATACATTTTTTTCATTCAGCATGAAGGTTCCTTACCACGATGGCGATTACAATAGTGAGGAAGACGGGAATCTGCAGGGTCACAGGTAGGTCTTTGAGGAGCGCTATGAGGAACTCACTGATCCCCTGGCCAATGTGTTTCAGAGGCTCTGTGATGAAGGTGGTGAAGGTGACCGCGATGGCCTAAACAGACACAAACATTCATAAAGCAACCGCCCCCACAACATGGTTACCCAATACCGCCCCCAGCTGGCAAAGTCAGGTTATGAGTTTTGGGGAGTGAGCCAGCATTTTTACAGTATTAAATAACCTTAAAGTTTATAGCAATCCCCCACATGGATACATGTACAAAAAGAATGCACCCATAAACAACCAAACAGTTTAAATTAGGAAGAGGCCCAACACAATAATATTCAGTTTCAGTATATTAATTACCCAATGTAAAACAGTAGCTACTGTACCTTGGTTGGTGGTACCAACAGGATTGGGTTGACCATAAGCACCTCATAGTATTTCTTACAAGGGTCATCTTGAAGAGTCCACGTACTTCTGAACCACTCTGCAGTCAAACAATTATGGATAATAAATACCAAGCAAATGTGTATGACTGTGGTTGAATATGTTGAATAATTTAAAAGCTGCAATCCATAGGTTTTGTGTCCTCTCCCAACAACAGAGAGGTAACTGCAACGTGTGGGAGACAGGCAGGGCTACTTGTCATGGTAGCTGGCGCTGCATACTCCAGCCGTAGAGCCAGCATTTGTCCTATAACTATACAGGACAAATGACTACAAAATAACGTCATTCAGAACTTCGGCAGGGTAGCGCTCCTAGATGTTCTGACTAGCCGTGCTTTAGTCACTGCAGGCTGTGCTCCTACAGGCTGGGGTGGCACCTGTCAGAGTGTTGTGTGGGAGGAGTGTCCTCCCGGTGGAGACTCCTCACCGGCAGATAACCCATTACCATTAACCCATTCTGGACTGAGGTTGATTTAAAAAAAAAGGCTTAAGTTCTAAATCCTAAAAGAATTCTGAAAAACCCATGTTTCTATGTCAGTGGTGCTCAACCTTTTTCATATGAAGGACCCCCAGAATTATCTCTATTGGGCCACGGACCCCCATCTCAAAATATGTAGTTCCAGGGACCCCCCAGAAGCCAATATTTTAGTTAAAAATGTTCGCTCTGAAATATATATTCAAAGATTTGAGATTTGTGGGAAGTAATATTTGGCATAACTAAATTGGGGAGAAAAGAAAGTACAAAAAAATTTAATCAGCATACCCTTCAGGCTGTCGCTCCAGTCAATCTTCTTCATCCCAGTGCATTTGTCATTGACACCATCCATTTTCACATGCTGCCTTTGGTGCTCAGCAAAAGCAATCTGACAGTAAGACAGTAGTATTAGCATTAGAACGGGTATGGCAATAGAAACTAGCATTTGCTTCCTAACACGGGCCCAACTACCATATTGTTGTTGTCTGGCAAAAACTCCATATTTAAACGTATTTTATTGCTTAGTTTGTACTTTGTTGTATAAGAGTGTCATGTAAAAGTAGCTGATCTACAAGCTCACAACAAGTTGTTGCCATTTTTGAAAGATCTTGAAAGTGAAATTGAACGTTGTTGGATTGACCAAGTGGTCGCGACCAGAAGACTCTGACCAGCCCTACTTACAGACTGGCACAGAGAGCTATCTTTTATACTCCCAACCCTCAGAAAGTGAAATTGGAAGTGGTTAAGTACTGTATGTCTGTTCTTGGGTTTATACATAATAATTATTGAACCAATGAAAAGTGTAACAAGTGCTTGTGATTAAATAATAACCGTCTACATGCATTGGAACACAGGTTCTTTTTTCCAGTATCTGTAAAGTAACGGTTTTGGACATTCAAGTACAGTCAGTGATGATACTTCATAATGTACTTAAAGCTTCAATCTATAAGTTGTATGCACCACGTTCTAGTAAGAAGACTTCTTCTTAGACATGAATTATAGCCTTATACAGTAGGTCTTATAGACCTTGTATGTACTACGCTCTAGTAAGAACACTTCTTATTAGACATGAATTATAGCCTTATACAGTAGGTCTTACAGACCTCGATTAAAGTATGTTTACCTTGTAGAGGTAGAACCAGTTCCAGATGATGCTGATGAAGAAGGAGAGAGCAAGAACTCTCTTGAACTGGACAAACCTGGAGACTGCCGACCACCACTGAGTGCTAATGATGACCACTATGACCATCACAACCAAGGACACCTGGGGAAGGGTAGGATTGGACTTTATTAAACGCATTAAGTGAGGCCGATAAAAATAAAGTCAGGGACCCCCATATCAGAATATTTTGTTCCAGGGAACCCCAGAAGCAAAGATTTCAGTAAAAAAAAATTGCCTTAAAAATACACATACATTTGCACAACTTTCACGATTTTTCTAAAATACTTACTGCTATTTTTTAATAGCCAACCCTAAAATCTAAAATGAGTCCGACACACATGCTTTCCCCTGTTTTCATGGGTTAAATTCCAAAAACTAAAGCTAAAATTACAAACATACACAAAAACATGATTCAGACATTAAGACATGACAAGGCAAGGTTACCTTTAAAACGGTATCGATTTCCACACCAAAAGTGTCCTCAAAGTGCCACTTCCAGGCTTCGTAGTCATGGGGTTTGAGATCAACCAATATTTGGCTGACAGCATCATCCAGCGCACCCGTTCTCCAGCTCTCCTCGCCCTCTAGAAGCTTCCGAATCTCTGCCACGGCCTGCGGGGACAGTCTCACTTTGGCATCATAGAAGATGTCCTGAGGGTCACTGGGCTGAGGGGAACAAGGTATAGATTGTTGCGCAAAAAGAGGTTGCACATCAACAATGGGTTTTCTCAGTGGAGTGCCAGACCCGAAATCCAATTGAAAATCAATGGAGGACAAAGTACTCTAATTTCCACAAACGGAACATGCTCTGATGAAGGCTTATAGCCGAAACGCATAAGCGTTTGTTTATTGTTGTGTGCCAATAAAAAAATGTGGAAATGTGTGAGTACTTTAATTGTCCTCCATTGATTTGAATTTTTGGATGTGGGACCTTTTGGGGATTTTTTTTATTCATACTTATATGTATAAGGGATATAAGCAAAGTTTTCCATGATACATGAAATAAAATTATTGACAGAAATCAAAACGCACCACACCAACTCTGTCTATTTCCTTCAGGAGCTTGGTGAGAAATCGTTTGAACACTGGCGTGCATGTGGGCTGTTCTTGAACAAATGCAATCCTCCTTCTCTGATCTTCGACCTGAAGGAGAGGAGATATTTTTGAGAATAGACTACATAGAACCAGCTTTTAATATGATTGCTATGGATACAACCTAGAATCCAGGATCATTCAACAATATACATGATACTAACTAAGTGAGAGCAGAGTTACGCTGCATTCACATGGAATCAGGCAAGCGGTAGACGGCCGCCAGTTCTGGCTGCCGTGCTGTCCTGTTCCGTTTACCGTCCTGCTACCGTCCACGTCCACTAAAATGAAGTCCGGTTTGCAGTCTACCGCTTGCCTGATTCCATGTGAATGCAGCATTAGAGGTCTCCTCAAGTGAGGAACATGTTGTGGCATTTCAAGATTATTATTACAGTTGCATTACTGTATCTCTATCATCAAAATAAATTAATACAATATGAAAGCCCAATGCTTTAGGTTCAGACTTAAAAGGAAGATCAGTTTGTAAAAGTCACTAACTTTTCTTTGCAACTCTGCCACATTCTGGTTACAAACTTTCAGCTCAACGTCATCGGAGTCCTGGATGTGTTCTCTTCTTTTCGTTGGCACACTCGGATAGTGCGTTGGCTGCAAAGCAAAATGATGTTTGTCAATTACCTAGCCTTATACCAGAACAGAACATGTTATCACAATTCTGCAGAGCGGGAGACTGCACTGGTACTGCTGGCATCACATTTATATGAATTTAGCCTAGTGGTTCCTAACTTTTCCTGGATCAAGGCCCCTCCATCTGACCAGTTGACTTGGCCAGATGGCTGGGCCGCATGCATTTTCAGAGCATTTCAATCCATCAATTGATTGTGTTGCAGCTCGATGGAACATAGTATACTACTTTAATTTCTTATATATCAGTATTACAATGAAGTCAGATCAGGTCATGATCAACATGGAATTAATTCTGTACTGGCCATATAAGGAGCATGTCTTGAGTGTACAGGGTTTCGATGAGGACAGATCAACATATCGAATGTCAGAACAGTATATGGAAATCTAAGGGTGGTAGCGGGGACATTCTCTTGAGTGTATAGGGTTTGATGAGGGCTCAACTATAGTTGTCGCCGGCTGCCGGGGCGTGGCTGCACTAATAACTTTGGGGCAGGCCCGTCTAGAGTTTGAAATTTGAATGGAGACATCGAAGAGGAAGGATGGATGGGGAAGGATCAACATATGGAATGTCAGAACAAGTTCTGACATATTGTAACGGTTAGCACCCTGAGCTGGAGTCGAACCCCGATCTCCAACTCAGTAGACCAGGCAAGCAACAAGCCACGCCAAGAGAGCCAGCTCCCTTGGAGAAGCAAGTTACGGCCGATTCTTTTTCAGGGTCGTTACACTCTTCTTTTCTCCCTCCAATATATAGGAGCTTTATTCCAACAATTATGAAAACTTAATACAGAAATACAACAGATGGGACACCAAAGAGTCTTTGGCTGGGGTTACATCATCTTCTTGAAGTTTTCTATGGCTTCGTTAACCTTTTCCAGTTCTACTTGGCTCGGTCGCACCTTCTCTGCAACCAGCTCCTGGACTTTGATGGGAACCTCCTTATAATCACCCGTGGCCATCTTCTCCGTCAGCATGTCCATTTGCTTCTCCAGGTCACCTTTCTTGGCGGTCAGTTTAGATAGCTCCTTCTCTGCATCCAGCTCCTGGACTTTGATGGGAACCTTCTTATAATCACCCTTGGCCATCTTCTCCGTCAGCATGTCCATTTGCTTCTCCAGGTCACCTTTCTTGGCGGTCAGTTTAGATACCTCCTTCTCCAGGTCACCTTTCTTGGCGGTCAGTTTAGATACCTCCTTCTCCACGTCATTGAGACCCTTGAGCATGAGGTTGTCGGTGCATCTGTCTGAGGCGATGGCCACGGCACAGCCCTCTGCGACAGCCTGCTCCCCGGGCAGGGGGATGACAGCCTGGGAGTACGACAGGGTCTGAATCTGCAGATTTAATACAGAAATACAACAGATGAGACACAAGAGTCTTTGGCTGGGGATGTTGTCACTCCCGGTTCCTTCTTCTCAGGCTTGGCATTTTTCTCCGCCTGCGGCTGATTCTTCTTTTCCTCCATCTCCTTCTGCTGGAACTTCTCCAGCTTCTCCCTCTTCTTCGCGGCCTTTTTAAGCTGGGCTTCAGTCTTTGGTGGATCATTGACAATAGCATCAGTGGACTCAGCAGCAGGAGAGGCGTTAGCAGCAGCAGTACTGCTCTTGGGTGTAACTGGCACCATCTTCTCACACAGACTAATCTTTCCCAAGACCTTGACAAACTGATGCTGGTTGATGCATGTCAGGAACCACCGGGTGACGTTACAGAGGACCTTTCTGACTGGAGCCTCCAAAGCATATTTGAACGGCAGGACTGCCATGGCTACGGCCATGTCAGCCAGGGTGATGACCTCTCCCACCAGGAAGGTTCTGGGTTCCAGGGCCTGGTCTAGAACCTTCAGGACACGCATCATCTCTGCCCGAGACGTCTGCTGGAGCTTTTTACCAATAATCCTCATTAGTGGAAACACCACAGCACAGGACACTGGTGTGAGTTCGTTGTCTGTAAAGCTGAGCCACTTCCACACCTGGAGATCTAAGGGATGACATTAGGGATCTCCATATATGGACTTAACTGCGACAGCAGGTTCACATTTACTATGACATCTGGGTCTCCACATCCACATGTCACGAGACCTGCCCGACACACTGACGGGAAATGAAAGACTCCATAGTATCTTTATTCTTCAGTCGCAATTTTTAATTAAATCTTAGTGTTTTTCAATTTATTTGGGGGTCCACTTGCAGTATCCTTACAGTCCACCAGTGGGTTCCCAGGGTGGGACTCCAAATCCCAGCCCACAGATTGAGAATCACTTGCTTACCCGAACCCAGCCAGCCCTTAGAAATCCAACCCAGAGTATAGTACTGAGAGGGCAGAGCCGCTCTGGGGCAGTGCAGTGGGCACCTCAATGTTAATATTGGATATTTGTCCTAAACAACATTTCCATAAAACAAAATATAGTATGCTTTGAGAAACTGTCTGGAATAGGTCTAGCCCTGGTCCAGTGCTTACTGAGAGACTCGCTGTAAGCACTGGACCAGGGATAGAATAGGTCAGCTCACCTCTGGTTGTTTCCTCATGGTTTTGGTGCTGGAATCGTAGTTAAGCATATCATATGGGTCGATCCAGTCGTCGTCCTGTTGTCCCATCGCAGCATGCAGTGACAACAAGCTGCATACCAGCACAATGAGCTGCATGCTGGCAGTGGTGGTGACACCGTTTGACATTTTGTTACAAGCTAACTAGCTAGCTATATGAACTTTGTAAACAACACCGGGCCAGCGTTGAGGTCCGGAACTGTGGCTCATAAATACATTATTCCACCAAAGTGCTGATGCGTGTTAAGTACATATATAAACTGAACTCCCTTTCTATGTGTTAAGTAGGTTCTTCTGAAATCAAAACAATGCTCACACGTCTCACGTTGGCTGCGTGTCACAGTAATGTCAGTCCTCCTCCGAATCGATCAAAGTCAAAGATATGTCTGTGTTGAGAAGGTAATGTAAAACTTGGAATGATAAATAGGCGTAGTCTTATCTTGTGGACAAAATGTAACAACGTTTCTGGGCCAAGCAACGAGTCTAACGAGCCTTTCCGTTTCGTTTTCATGCGACACGTACGGATATAATATTATGCCATAGCCATGTCGCGGAGCATCATGGTATTTGTAGTTTTTGAGGGGACATACCGGTAATGTTGTAGAGGCCATCATATCGATATGTGATCTTAGACATTCCTGGCGTCAATTAATTAACATGGCAATTAGTTTAAAGTAAGCCGATGTTACACATCAATCATGCCACAGGCACAAATTTAAGGATTTATTTTGATATAGTAGTTACAGTCACAGTGGGGCCAATTTATTGAACTGACTTGAGACAACTGGGCCTATTCATAGTTAGGCCGCGCACATATAGCCTTATAGGGTGGATTTGTGCCAGCAGTTTTTTCTTAATCATTGAAGGGTCTATTTTAAGATTCTGCCATATGAAATCCTATTCTAGCTGCACAAAATATTGTCCCAAAGGGACAATATTTACACATACCGGTAGGCCTACCCTTCCTAAATATGAAAATGAAGAGACAAGAGAAAACAACATAGGCCAAACTATTGCCATAAACAACCTACAAAGCAAAACTTTGTTGTGAAAATGACAAATGAATGTTTCCATACAATTAGGACCCAAGGAATAAAAATAAAAAAAGATTATGAAGACTCAAGGACATCTAGACTATTTTGGGGCAAAAACTGCACAAAATCTGAAAATGTTTGCATCATATTATCTATATTTCTCTATTTGCTAAATTCTTAGGTGGATTTTTATGTTCCAGTCGATACATTCAAAAAGCTGCTAAAACTCATCTGTATCATAAAGTGACTTTTTTGTTAAAACAGTTGGCATTGAATAACATATTAGCTAAATTAACCTTACAATATATATTTATACTTAACCATGACACTCATTTCTGATCTATTGTTTTTTGCATGAATATTTAACATCTTACAGCTGTCTATTTTTTGAGTGGTGCAACCACTCCAAGGAACAGCTTTGTCCGTGTTCACCTATGTGTCTGACGTTAATGAGCACGAGAATGAGTACCAGTTTTACCATTTAACAAAGAGAACATTATTTTAAACATATTCCCATGGACCACCCTTTATTATGCCACAGACTGGACCACTGGTTGAGAAACGTGTATGACCTAGTAATGACTGTCACACTTATAAAATGAAGAAAGGTAATGTCTACATTTTAATAAAAAGTCACAACAAAATGCACTTATTAACAAACATGCAGCTGATATATGTTCAAGGTGAATTAGCATTTCTAGAAAAAAGAAATGGATGACAGAAGCAGTTACAGTATATACTGTATTATTTACTACTGGGGTTAAATGCATATTGCATTAGTTAAATGCATATTGCATCTTGTGTCTGAACTCAGACAGACTATGAATACCCAGGGTCTTGCACACAGTGAAGCTGAGCAGACCCACTGACTGGAAAACCTTTATTTGAGAATAGAGCAAATTGTACAAGAGACAAACCGACTAAGAGAAGATTCAACTTCATACTCCTGAAGTATGCATGGTTGTAGGACAGTTCAGGGACCATCATTCATGATACAAGGGGGGAAATCAATGAACCTCCCTCATATTAATGTGTTCAGTTAACTGAATTCCATTTGGACATGGGAGTCAGAAAAAAGTTAACCAAACGTTGCAAGCAACGAGCTATAAGAGATGTTATAAAACAGGCAAAATAAATTTGATCCAAGATCTGTGTCTGTAATTGAAATCAACCTGAAAATGTATCACACGGTTAAAGAGCCGATTTCTATCTTGCTGTGTGGCAATAGAGAAAAGGGCAAATTGTACAAGAGACAAACCGACTAAGAGAAGATTCAACTTTCCAAGAAGATACTTCATACTCCTGAAGTATGCATGGTTGTAGGACAGTCCAGGGACCATCATCCACGATACAAGGGGGCAAATCAATGAACCTCCCTCATATTCACACCCCTGGCCTGTTCAACGATGGCAGGTGACATTCACCGCTTTGACGGAAGGGCAGGGATGCATCGCTAGAAGTTCTTACACGTATTCATTTATGTCCTTTTATGCCCCTTTCCGCCCTTCATGGTCCCTTTCCCGGCCGGCCGGCCTTTCCCCCCCTTTTTCCCACCTTTTCCTTTACCTCCCTTCTTCTTCTGTTCTTTCCTTGCACTGGCACGGACTTCTTTCTTCATGCGGTTGTCCACCACCTTGAAGATACCTTTCACCCCGGGGGGCCGGCGCACGTTCTTCCCAGCACCCCTCTTGGCCACCACGTAGGTCACCTCCCTCTTCTCCTTACCCACACCTGCTTTTTTGTAGATGCTGCAAAAGAGACAGAGGAAGACACAAGGGATTCAAACGCCTAGAGTCTGCGGTGGTTGGCAGGTACTGTACCCATGTACAAGCAGTCCCAAAATAGCTGTCGAGAGAGTGTTAAATGATTTAGCATTATGCCACTACAAATCCATCTAACATGTATGGCAAATAAATGTGTTCAGTAAACTGAATTCCATTTGGACATCAGAGTCAGAAAGAAGTTAACCAAACTTTGCAAGCAACATGCAAAACAAGCAACGGGTTATAAGATATGTTCTAAAACAGGCAAAATAAATTTGATCCAAGATCTGTGTCTGTAATTGAAATCAACCTGAAAATGTATCACACGGTTAAAGAGACGATTTATATCTTGCTGTGACTCCAGTTATAGTCTATACCGCCCCCTTGTGGGTTAAATTTAAGAAAGCAAGCATGTATAAACTGCAGGTTGCCTATAATGATTGCATGCCTATATTATTGAACAAACCAAGGTGGAGCAGTGCAAGTGAGTTATTCTGTAGTGTGGGAGTATACACTTTTCATGCCCTACTGAGAAACTTGATGTATAAATGTATGTGTCGGCTCAATGAGTCTAAAAACTGCATAATTATGCTGCTATGTAACCCCAGCATCAGTAGCACCAGGTACCGGTCTGCTTTTTGGAAGCACTGGTATGAATGTTTATTGTAAAAATGATGTTTTTCTGGGTTAGGGGTGTTTCTTCTCTGTATGTAGTGTTTTATGTTGGACCCGGAGTCTAAACAAATAAAGTTTATTGATTGATTGATAGTGATATGGCTCCATACCTCCTGAGCTGAACCATCTTCTCTCTCTCAGAGATGTCTACAGTGTTGACCACTGCCTCTGCCTTCTTCTTCGCCTGCTCCATCTTCTTCATTGACTGACGGAAGCCACAGAAAAAAACACAACAAATCAATATGCAACCAATTTAGTCATTGCCATTCCCTGCGAGTACTGTGGTCCCTGTTGCTGCATCACACGCCTCCTGACAAATTAATTCACAACTCTTCTTTTCAACACTCAACAGACAACAAAGTTTATCTGGGACGTTAACACGAGCAGGGGTTCATGCAATCTCCCCCAGATCCCCTCCCTGCTAAACAGGTACTCCAATCAATCAGCAGGGGTCTGCAGCTACAAGGTTAATATGAGCCCTTGCAGACTTCCCACCAGCAAACAGCCAAAGCCAAAGAGGCACAGTTTCAGGGAATTTAACCAAGGCCTCTGTGGTGGTGGCCGAGCATTTTACTTCTAGACCGCTCAACCTTTATTTTCTTTGTTTTCACTTTGATGCGACAGCCTAAAAATAAGTTTAGTTGAATTCTTCCAATTTGTCTTGGTCTCTCTTCATCATACCCCAAACCCTCAACTCACACCCAATCTCCCTCTCTCTTACTTTACTCTACTTCCTGGCTTTGGGCCCTCTCTTTCTAACCAACTCCTTTCTGCCTACTTTATGCCTCCCCTCCATCACACTATCCAGTGCCTCTCACCCTCCTCTTCTTCCTGGCTCGGGCCTCGGCCACTCTCTTGATGGGTCGAGCGTTAATTTCCTTCCATTTCTGCTTGTACTCCTCCACCATTTCCTTGGTGACAGGAATAGGCTTCTTCCGGTTCTTCTGCTCGTCGTTAACGAACCACTCGGGGATGTCCCAGTGCTCCTCAGAGTTGGAGTACCTGCAAGCATGTGACAAAGTCGATGACTTGGAGGCTGTAACGTAGCCTATTCTGT
Source organism: Protomyctophum bolini (assembly GCF_963924005.1). Classification (NCBI taxonomy): domain Eukaryota; kingdom Metazoa; phylum Chordata; class Actinopteri; order Myctophiformes; family Myctophidae; genus Protomyctophum; species Protomyctophum bolini. The sequence continues at coordinate 4,409,763 of NC_137869.1, forward strand.
ATCTTTTCAATTCAAGCACTTGTAAAGTGCATCTGTAAGAAAGAACGTTTTAATTTCCCAGCACCTTTCAATTTCAATAAATATCCATTCAGTTTGAAAGCCACACCTCTATATTAGTGGTTCCACACATTCTGGTCCTCGAGACCACTTTAATGCTAATGCTGTTTTTTGATCCAATCAGGACATACATTTCAACAGGTGTGCTTGTATTTCTTTTTTTTCTAATATATTTTTTATCCCACGATTTTGTAACCCATTTTTCACCCCTGTGTCAATCATCTACTGTGATCCTGGGCTCTACACACCCTCCGCCAACCTGGGGAGAGCAACGGACTTAACTCATGCTTCCTTCATGCTTGAGTGTCCAAGTTGCTCCTTTACACCTGACAGGGGGGAGTTTCCCTGGTTGGACTTAGCGCGTGAAAGGAACACGTTATTCCAACCAGTCCCTTTCCCCTCCATCAGGCGCCCCGGCTGGCCAGGGGGAGGCAGTTTAGAGACCAGGATTACTGCATGTTTTTGTGAGGGTACCTACCCTAGGGGACACGGGGAGAACATGCAAACTCCACACAGAAAGGCCCTTTCGCCGACCCCGCCTTCGGGTATGGGCACTGATGACGCGTGCTTGTATTTCTAGTCGTCTAATCAGCCGTCTAATCAGCTAGAACTACTACTATGATGTTTATTTTTATGGGTAAACTTTTGTTATTTTTATATGTGCTATACAAATAAGGTGACTTAACTAATCAGGGACTAGTTGGATAAAGTAAAAAGAAAAACTAAATCACACTCGTGTGAAGTGAGGGGCGCTTTTATCAAGTAGTAGAGGAGAAAAAACAAGCACATCCAAGTGCCTACTAGGCGAGGCAGGGTGCTGGATTAAATGATTTTACTTTGCTTAAAGTAAAATTAGGAAAGAAAGTTCTGGCAGCAGAAAATGGTGTGCGGATTCTTTTCATTTCTGCGCTCTTATGATCATACATCATCATACATCACATTCCATGCTCAGCCAATCAAATCATCACAATTGTCATTCCGGCCCATCACTTTTGGTGTCTTCACTTTTCTGCCCTTTTTTTTGCCCCTCCCATGTCTGAACACAAACATTAAATGCCATTGACAATGTATGGAGAATTTACGTCATATGTGTCAGTGGGAAGCCTTGGCCAATAAGGGACTTCCATTCTTGATGATGTACAATGATTAGAGCGCCACTCACTTCACACAGGTGTGATTTTTATCTTCAATATGTACTTTTCTCAGCCAATCATCAGCCAATGTTTATGTTCACACAGAGTCACAGGCCCACAATGCTGGGCATAGGAGGGGCTAGCATACCTCAAAAAAGTAAAAGAATAAAATTAAAATAAATCAATATGGACAGGCAATTTCCTAAAACAGATTTAGCAATTTTCTGTGTGGAAAAACTCAACACAGTCAGACACACAGTAAAACCATCAGTGTTAATGTAACCGAGTGGATGTATAACCAAATGGACATTCAAATTAACTCAATTACCTGTGGAAGGAGTCATCGACCAGGTCTCTGGCTCTCTTCTTTGAAGTAGCGATCTGACAGCCCAGAGCCATGCCCTCTGCATCCAGGATCCTTCTACGCTTACCTGGATAGATACAGAACACACACACACACACACACACACACACATGCTGAATTACCTGAAGTATTACCGTTATGTCTAATGGAGAGACACAGGAGAACAACAACTAGATACTGATTTCACAACAATCAGTACAAAACACAGGTACCACAAGGAAATAATGTGAATACAAGTCTGGCTAGACAATAGTCAAGACTAGGTAGATGTTAAAGTACGGTATTTTGCTGTACTCACTGATGCTCTCTACAGGAACCACCTGGAAGTCATCGTCTTCGTCTGGAAGGCCACCGGCTCCGCGGCCATTCTTCATCTTGGCAATTTCCCTAGTATAGGCAGAATCAGAATTGATTATTATTATTCTTTACTTGATGTAATAAATATACTAATTGTGCCATAGGAAGTGAAGTCATAGTAATCCATGGAATTAAAAAGTTGTCTTCATTAAATTTCCAACCGGTCCTCATTAGTAAAAGTTTGCCAGTCACAGCTCACCAATAAACTAAATTCAGAGCAAATATTTACGGTAGGTATGCATTATTGTAGAGAAAAGAGCAATTATCTTGTTGAAATATAACAGCAGCACCAAAGCTGGCTGTGCAGACTCACTTCTCATCGTCAGTGTCATCAGAGTCACCACTCTCTTCCTTGGCTTCCCCTGAAGGTCCTGAGACTCCTGCCTCTTCCTCCTGTGGTGCGGCAGGTTCCTGCTCCTCTGCTACCTTCCCAGCCTTCCTCTTTTTGCCTTTTGTGGTCAACACAAGCATGAGTAGAAGAAGCAGTCTTGCCTTTACTTACATACATTTATTTTTTCCTAAATTATGGGCCCATATTCAACAAGCACATCAAAATCCATACTAGAAATGCACCCTAGTTTATCTAGTACAAAACAATTATCCTACGGTACATGATTTAACCTGTGATTTTCTGCATAGAAATCTACATAAAAGCCTGAAACCTGTACGTACTACATTTAAAAAAAGGTGCTTAACATGACCTGATGACATGGCCTCTTTTGAGGCCTTTTCTTTTCATCTCATGTGTATAATAATGATTTCTTGTTTAAACATAAAACTTGTAAGGGAGTAGATGTTTTACCCATTTTGGATTTGTTCTGGAGTTTCTCAGTTTGCCTGAGTTCATTGTCTGCATCTCCTTCCAGGTCGATCTCAGAGAAGATGCCCTGAAGGGCAAACGTAAAGAAAAACATCATCATTGGTATGATTTACCAGAAGAAACAATTAAGCTGATAATCAAATGACTGTGTTATAAAAATTAACACACATGTATCTGTGGCCAAATTGATAAAGTGAGCTACTAGGGTTACAGGTTCCATTCCCTACCAATGTGGGATGAGATTCAGCTTGGTGACTTCATTAAAGCTGAATTGGGCCTGGGCCGTGGCTCAGCGGTCCAGGCACCTTGGCTGGTAATCCAGTCTGGCAGTGTGCCGCGGGTTCGACTCCCAATCCCGACGGTCTTTACAGCATGTCACCCCACCCCCAATCTCTCTCCCCATTTCCTGTCAGACCTACTGTCTATCCCTCCATATAATAATATATAAATATAAAAAAAAGGCGAAAGCCACACAAAAAACATAAAAATAAAAAAGCTGAATTGGACTGGTGTCTAAAACCATCCTGAAAATAGATGAGAAGCAGACAAACCTTGCTGAACCAGAGGTCGGCCTCCCGCTCTTTCTTCTCATCCTTTCCCTCGAAGTCCACCACAAGGCCACTCTCTTCTCCTCCATCGTCCTCATCTTCAGCATTCGCACTGAAGGACACCCTGGAATAATCATACAATGATACAATTTTATAGTAAAAGGGATGCATATCAACCACATTAAGGATCAATTAATTGTATTAATCTTCTCTCATGTTGTATTTCAACACTGTATTACAATGGTTACAATGAACACATCATCTTTTCACTTATAGTAGTGATAGTTAAATGGCACCCTCCTGTGTTGGAAAATTTAAAGTTCTTAAATTAAGTGAGTAATAGCTTGCAGATAAATCATTTACATTACTTCCTGTGAGTAAATTCAATCATCTCAAATCAACCCGACTCAAGGAAGTCAATTTTAATATTATAAAAATAAAAATGAATCACTCAACACAGATAACTTATTTCAACCCAACATCAGCCTCTTAAACCAGATTTACACTTAGTTGTGCGCAAGTTACACCAAATACTAGCAGATCTACAAGCTCACAGGCTGCCATGTCCAGGGTGCGACACACGCGTACAACCAAGTATAACCAAGTATAAGACTTTATCCACCATCAACATACAGTAGAGTTGGTTCCGTACTGAACTCTCACTCTGTGCTGCCTGCGGCCACGTCTCAACATGATGCTCAGGCTTAGAGAACCAGGCTCATAGAGAGGAACTGAAACAAGCCCCTTACTTCTTCTTCTTAGGGTCTTTCTTCTTCAGCTCTCTCTCATTGTTCTCCACCTCCTCCAAGTCTTCATCGTCCAGGTCGGAGGCCAAAGACATGGCGTCCTCATCCTCCTCATCGTCGGAGGACAGGTGGAAGTCTCCGTGTTCGTCCGCCAGGTTGTCTGCTCCCAGCATGTCCCCCCTGGAGATCTCAGTCAGCGCCTGGCACAACGTTAACCAGAAGGGGAGGCGCCGAGGCGGTGGACATAAAGATTAGAGGGACGATAGATGGGGAATTCGGGGGAGAGATAAAGATAAACGGATGATGGAAGTGAGGAGGGTGTGTGTGTGTGTGTGTGTGTGTGTGTGTGTGTGTCCCTCACCTTAGCCTTGTTGACAGTTTTGAGGGAGAACATGCTGCTATCACCGGTGTCAGCGATGGAGGTGGATGGCAGGTCCATCTTCAGCTCCACCCTCTCCCTCTGCTTTCTCTTCTCCTTCAGAAGCTTCTTCTTCTTCCTGACAGACAGTTCATAATAGACACAGTATAAAGACAAACTGGTCCTGCTGTTTTCCCACCCAAATAGATCTAACTAAACCCTTAAACCCCCCCCCCACCCCCAAATATTCATATTTGAACTGGGGCAGTTGGAATTGTAGGCTGTGAAACATTGTGAAAATAGCCAAAACAGAAGCTCACAAGGCCTCACAGCGCGAAGGGTTGTGATATTTGGCCAATTTGATATAAAAAGGTCTTAAATGTGATTAAAATGTCACTTTAGAAATGTGTAGATACCCTGTATACACTTACATAATGCATGTTGGTTTGACGACTTTTGAGTGAGAAAACAATGTTGCACATTAAGATAATGTGCAACATTGCTCATTTCCAATTCATAACTAACGTGAATTCTTTGCTGATGAGAAACAATTAAAGCTAAAAGGATGAGTTACATGAGCAACACAGTGTCCTACCGTCTGAGTTCAGCCACCTCTTCAGATTTTAACTGTGCCATCATCTTCTCCATCTCCTCCTCGTCCTCTTTGTCCTCTTTGTCTTTGTCAACATCTCCAACCGTTGTCTTCTTGTCTGGCTTCTCCACAGAAACACCCTCTTCTTTTTCATCATTATCGTCATCATCATCGTCGTCATCATCGGAATTCAGCCTGAGGAAAAAGCAAAGATGACAGTTGATGTAATTATGTCCCTAGGCAGCACCACCTGTTGTATGTATGACTATTGTTGTAATTTTTATCCTCCAGTAGGGGCGGGGGATCCATCCAAAACTTTGATGTAAAAAAAAAAACATATCTCCAAAACTTACTGTGCACCTTCATGCTTCCTGGAAGGTGAACCCTACCGATTTGTTAACTGGGCTTTTAGACTCTTACCGACACATGCAATCTTGCTTAATTGATAATAACTTTATAATGTCAAGGACCTTACTTTATCTCTGTGTCCGCCTGCTTGGCCTCCTCCTTCAGCTTCTTGGTTAGGAATCTCCTCAGCTGGGTCCTCCAGTTCAGCAGCATGCTGGAGGAGACAGACATGTGGATGGATACAGGTGAGCACACACGCACACGCGCGCGCACACACACACACACCAAAAGATCCTTCATCTATAACCAACCCCTAGCAAGACATGACTCGTCGTCACTAGACGAGCGAGGGGATTGGCTTACCGAAGCTCCTTACGACCCAGGACCTTAATGTCAAGGATGCATTCCTTTATTTCATCGGTGGTAGCCGGGTGAGCCTCCAGGACGGCATCATCAAAGGTGATCTGAAAGAGACGGCATTTAGATCAGCTATTTGACGTACAAATAAGTATATAGGGTTTAAGCGGGGTTTAAGCGGGGTACTACGAGAAAACTATGTAAACCTCACCGTGCTGGCTTTGCTCAGGAAGTCTACAGGGTTGTCAGCTTTGAGGAAGGTCGTCACTGTAAAGCTGTGGTAAAGAGTCAGATCGCCATCTGTGTATCCTTCCGCCTGGAAAACAAGAGGTGCCCATAGAGTCAGCAATGGATCAGTATTTTGTTTGTTTTAACTTCGTTCATATGGTGAACAATAAAAGGGATCCCTTCCAAATAATACAATACAACTTCATAGAAGTTTATACAATCACAGGAAGGTTTTGCATAATAAGTTAAATGTCTGTTCTGTCGTGACGTGGCGTGCATGAAGCCATCTGAATTGTCCCGATTCTACATTTCCTCCCATCCAGTACTCCAAGCTAATTTAAATAAATGCTTAACATAGTTTGCAGCCTTCATTTGAAGGTCTGATAATAACCGCTAAATCATCAGCACACACCTTGGGCTTCTTTAGGGGGATCAAGTCCTTCACCGTCTTGGCCTGGACCTCCACCTCTTTGAATGCATGTTTGGGGTCGAAGAACTTGTTGTCAATTTTGTCCGGAGCGAGGTAACCTGAAAGTGGTGGAAATAAAATTGCATTTCCTGAAACAGTGAAGAATGCGATATGGCAAAAACTAAATGCTAAAATGCTAAGAAAACAGGTAGATCTCAGACGGTTGTTTACATTATGCTTACAGCCACAATTAAATAAATAAAACAAAACATTCATCCAAGATTAAGTGCAGGGCTCGAAATAGCGACCATTTTGGTCGCAAATGCGCCTGAATTTTAATCTGTGCGATCTCAAAATATAACTGGGCGCACCAGTGCTACTGCATATAATTACTGTAGTGCGACCAAAACGATCGCGACCGAAAGTGTCGCGGGCCGGTTCCGTCCCGCGAGATGATTTAAACTTGTAGAGCATAAAGATCTGAGCATGTCAAAAAAAAAGTAAGTTCCTAGTCCATTCCTGTCCAGAGTTATGATTGTTTAAAGAAATATCTCCTTGGCTTCTTCTACTTCCTCTAACCTCCCGTCAGTCCGTGGACTGATTGGGTGATCAACATCAGCTGGACCCGAGGTCCTCAGCTGTGAGAGACAACAAAAGGGCTCAATTGAATGGAATGTGTGGAGTCACACACACACACACACACATTTATGATGACATTATGAAAATAACTTCTCATAAATATATACAGTATATATACATATATATATATATATATATATATATATATATATATATATATTTTTACTTCAATCAAAAAGCAGGCCTACATAAAACAAAGGGTTTTGTAGCCATTTACAAATTCAGAAATTATAGCAGAGACAGTATTTAGAATTTAATTATATTTTCAACTGGTTTATTGCCACAAAAATAGCATCTCATACCAACTGGCTTGTAGGCCAGTGGTTCCCAAAGTGGGGTCCGGGGATCCCTAGGGGTCCTCGGTTAAATGATAGTTAGGAACCAAATGGACCGGGTCTGAAACTCTGAGAGTGTACTACATACTATGGGTAAACCAATTTCACTGTACATTTGTACACTCAGTTAAATTAACTTTGATTTTATGGGTCCCAGAGATAGAAATGGGGAACGGTAGCCTAATTCAGGTCAAACTGGGGGTCCTTGAAATGTAAATAACTGAAAATCACTGCTAGAGTCGTAAAAATCTTCTCATATGGGGGTCCCTGGCATATATTTTCAAATGGGGGTCCGTGGGCTAATGAGTGTCAATTTGAGGGTGCTTGACATGAAAAATGTTGGGAACCACTGTTGTAGGCTACAAGTGTAATAATAATGAATGTAAAAAATCGATTACATATTGGTGCTCGTAAAATTTTGGTGGGTGCTCCTAATTTTTTTCTGGTGCTCCTTCATTCTGAATTTGGGAGCACCAGTGCTACCAAGTAAAAAAGTTAATTTCGAGCCCTGAAGTGAGTTATTTGTTCTTTTTTTTGTCAAAGAACAAGTCATAAATTATTATACAATTAGTACAGTATACATTATTTTCTTTTATGAAAAAGACAAAAGGAAAAACAGACAAAAAAATCCCTCCTAGTACCCATACTGCTCAGTGACACTGCATAGAATAAAATGATGATGAAATACTGTCCTGGAAAACAAGAACATCTGGAATGATGACGATTTACAGTCAAACCACATCAGTGGGTGTATTCGCTCTAAATATCGGTTTAGAATTCGATACACTTTCGGTTAAATTGCCCTGACCTAGTTCTGACCTTGGCAGACGACGAAGATCTCGGCAGACTCGTTCCTGGAGGCCTGAGGCTTGGTGGCCGTCACCTTCTTGAAGAACTGCTGGAAGATCCAGAGCAGAGGCTGGTAGTCCTTGGAGCGGAACACCTTGGTGACAAAGGTGCCCCCCTTGTTCAGGAACTCAGAGGCCAGCTTCAGGGCCATGAGTGCCAGGTGAGCTGGAGAGGAAACAGGGTAGATGATTGTGTTAAATCCTTGTAGGTTTTCAACAGGTACTATAACCCATTAGACTTGGAACTTTATCCACGATTTTGTAACCCAGTTTTTTTCTTTTTCACCCAGTGCCAATTATCTAATGTAATCCTGGGCGCTACACTTCCTCTGCCAACCTGGGGGGCAGCGGACTGACCGCATGCCTCCTTCTATGCATGAGGAGTCCAAGCTGCTTCTTTTCACCTGACAGAGGGAATTTCCTGCCGGACGTAGCGCGTGGAAGGGACACGTTATTCCGACCAGTTCCTTTCCCCTCCATCAGGCGCCCCGCTGGCAGGGGGAGGTAGTTTTAGAGACCAGGATTACGGCATGTTTTTGTGAGGGTATCTACCCTAGGGGACACGGGGAGAACATGCAAACTCCACACAGAAAGGCCCTATCGCCAACCCCCACCTCGGGTATAGTGGCACTGATGACGCGGAGGAGGGAACACGCCGCCAGTGCCCACAGTGTCCCCAGTGGGAATCGAACCCAGGACCTTCTAGCTGTGAGGCGACAGCACTACCAACTGTGCCACCGTGCCCCTAAGACTTGGAACTTTAAGCATTATTTTAAACTTTAGCTGTTGAAAAATAGCAGAGCTTGTAGATTGGCTATTTTTGAAAAATCATGAAAGTGTGTGCAAATCTTTGAACCTTATTCTTTCACAGCAAACGTTTTTAACTCGAATGTTGGTTCTGTGGGTCCCTGGAACAAAATATTTTAATGTTGGTTCTGTGGGTCCCTGGAACAAAATATTTTCAGATCTATAGCTATATTAATAATTGTGGGGACGTACTGGGGGTCTTTGACATGAAAAAGATTGAGCACCACTCATATAGCAACATACGCTTTTCAGAAACAGAATTCAGGAGACGTTGAATAGAATCTGGTCTCAGCTCTTAAAGGGCTAAATGCCGACAAGGTCAGTCTGCTAACCAGGCGGGGATAGAACAGATCTATGGCTGTGCATTTTGGAATACATTAAATGTATGTATGTAACGTCACAAAGTCATTCTAGGGCTAGCAAAATATATGCAGCAAATATTATACATTTCACCAGTAGACAAGCAACATTA